>NC_045486.1:284195-365140 GCF_009650955.1 Corvus moneduloides
ACCCGGATTTGATCAGATAGCCTCATCTTAAGGTTCTTTTGTGAAGGTCGAAAGTACAAAAAGCCTTGGTGGATAGCACCAACAACAGCACATCTGTCTGAGCCGTTCTACAGCAAGCACTTCTTTGTGTCTTGGAAAAGTACTGTTAGGAACAAAATATCTCATCTGCAGGGCTTCTGTCATCATAAAGCACTGAGAAAACAACATGTTATGAGCATATGGTTATGTTTGTTGTGCTTCTTGCTGAATATAAAAGAAAATAAGAGAAAACACTGAAAAGGAATCACTGAACGACTGAGAAACCATCCATAAGCTGGGTTTGGTGGAAATGGTTCATAGACTTAACGTGCAAGTGCAACACTTGAATAAAATAATGACAAGCTGTAGGAGAAACTAGCATAGATAAAATTTCCATGGGGATGTCTCACCTTTGATTATGCATTGTTACAAATCATCTTTACTTGACATATACAAAATTATTTTCACATTTGTCATAATATAAGTGAATCCTTTTAATGATTATTTTGATGTATTTAACAATGTTAGCTTTGTAGAAGTTACATTTGAACGTGTTGGTGCTGGAGACATGCATACATTTCTCTGTTACGGGTGTTGCTATTGTTTGCTGTATTTTTAAATTTTATATTAAATGATTGCTTTGCAATTACAAGCAGAGGTTTCCAATGAAATATCAAATGGGCCAGCATTCAGGAACGCCTTTTCGTTACTTACACCTGGATCAGAATCTGAAGTCTGGCCCTGTAATTAGCAAGTCACACTTAAAAACTGAATGCATTAATTGGAAATCTTAATTAAATTTACCTTGGAAGAAACACACCCCAAATAATGATAATTAAAAATATGTTGGAAGTGGTTTTTTCATGTTTCTTTGTCTTTGATTACTTTGTTTTTTGGGGATTTTTTTAACCCCTAAAGTTGAAGGTGGAGTCACTCCGAATAGGATAAAATGATTCTGTAGTATTTTCTTCTCATTGTGATAATAGTATCACATTATAATAAAGAAATAGTTTAAATAATGGAAGATACATTTTAGATGTAACAGTTTATTTCCCTTATTGTGTAAGATTGCTCTTAAGAATATGGATGAACACGGCAGTTTGACGGAATGACTTGATAAAATTTTGTGCAAACCAGCATTCTTAGCTTGCTGCTCCCTGGTTCAGCATGTGGTGTAGAAGCAGTTTAACTGTTAAGGTTTCTCCTGCGTGAGCTGAGGAAAGCACCTTTGAGATCTGTGAATTCCACAAACTGCATTAGTTCTTGACTTTGCAATTGGTCCTTTCTCATTTATGAAATTAACATCTTTTTTTTACAGCTTAAATAATAGAGTGAAAATAGTATATTAGAGGCTTAATAAAGTAAAAGAATAACTGTACCTCAGCAGTGTGAACAGCATGGTTCCAGTATGCATGTCCCATATATGTATATATGAGTGTGTGTATGTATGTGTGCACACGCACACATCAATGGCATCTTCTCTTATTTGCCAGATATATCAAGCAGAATTGTAGATTTTCAAAAAGTCATAGCAGAACTTTCTTTACTAATAAGAAAAAACCCAAACTTTTGTGCCTGATGGAAGTTGCTGGCATCTTTCCGAACAGGTTCTCTAATGGTCTTGTTTCACCATGGCAACCAATATGGAGGTGCTGGCTCAGCAGGTAGTGGAGACTCAGCAGGTGGCTGAGGTGAGTGACAGATGATATCACAACAGTTGGTATATGAGATTTTGAAATTAAAAACATATTAGGGCGTTCCTGCTGTTTACAGTTAAGCATGAACTGAACAGAAGATCTTTATAGAAAAGTGTTGCTTTACAGTTGAGGACAAGCATGAAACCAGTGCAACTGGGATGTATTTTGTTCACCCTACTTTGTTCTGGTGTCCCCCGTATTAGGAATGCAAGTAGGAAGTTCAACATGAGCTATAGAGAAACTTGGCTGTATTATAAATTGTTTAAAAAATTAATACAACAAAATTTCTTGTCATTTGATCATTAGATTGACCATTTTGGACATGGAAAGCTTTTGCTCCTAATTTGAATTGTAATCTAGATCCACCACAGCGTTTGAAGTTACCTGTTTTACGTATGTGCTAGATTGAATTTACAGTAAGGTGGTTAATTTAAATCAGGTTTTATATTTTGTGCCTACATTTAAAAGAAAAAAAGCACAAAACCTACTTAAAGTGATATTAAGTGATGTCTTGATGCATATTCACTGCAGCTTGGATGATCAACAGCTGAAAATTTTAAATCAACTCATAAACTGCAAGTATTCATGGCCATAGAAAATAATTTATTTATCTCCTTCACTATGCAAAATTTCAGTCAAAAAATAAACTGGTTCTTTTGTCTGATTAAAATTACTCCGTTTAATATCCTTCAAGTTTGCTGTGATTTTTTTGTACGGTTACATAATTAAGGGATTTAAAAAATAATAAAGGGCAAATGGGCTGAGAGACCTCTATAGATAAGGCCACTTTTCAGACATTAGTTTGGAGTTTCCTTTCACCTATTGAGCTAAAATTACACCTGTATATTAAAACATATTTTTAGTTCAAGAAGAAGCTCTATGTAAGAAGAAAATATAAGTTTAATTATGTTTTTAGAAGTGGATTTGAGATTCCCTACTCAGAAGTACTTTTTCAAAAAAGAAATTTTGTTCTTTTTAGCATGGAAAATGGCCTAGTGAGTGTCCTGGAAGTAACATCTGTGGAATAGTTTAAAAAAGCTTCCTAAGTTTCACAGTGAAAACCGACAAGAGATTTTTCGCTCTAGTTTTCTGTACCAGGTATGAATTTGGCAAGCTGCATTTTTAAAAAACACTTCCAAATATACTTTGAAATAGAAACCTGCAATAGAAATACTGACAGACTTTATACTATTTTGGTAGAACTTGGGTGCTGTAATAACATCTAAAGCACATAAAATATGTGACATTTGTAATTCCTCGTGCAGGAAATGCACCGTGGTAACATAGTGTGATGGTTGTATCTTGCCACTGGAGAGATCGCTCCATCTCAAGAGTGTATGAAGCTCTGTGATTTCTTCCTGGCCGGTGGGTAAATAGAGGGCTTCATCTCTTTATAGTATTCAGCTGCTGCTTAAATTATATGCCTGTCCACTGCATAACACCATGAAAACTTTGTTCATGGAAAACCAGTTGTAAGCAGCACTATCTTGTTAGGAATTCATTAATACTATGACCATGTTGATACTGAATCATTTCCTTATGAATGGCTGGCTGGCTGCCTGCTATTTGTGTCTTCCATCAGGTAATACAGGTAAATAAATTACTAGTTTCCTTGAAATATGCTAAAATTCCATATTTGTACTCACCATATCTTAGAAAAAATGTAGAATCAAACTTGGCACTGGCTTTAAAAAATGAGAGATTTGCAGAGTATCATATTTTTTATCGATGAAAATTAAATGGAGTAAGGGAGTCATTGATCATGCCCTGAATTTCAGGTTATGAGCTGTGAGAGACAAGTTGCAAACCGGATAACCTAATGCAAATATTAGCAGCTTTAGCTGTATCTGCATCACTTTTTCAATATAATTGCCACATATGTAGTGTGCATGGGTTTGCTGAGAACTATGATGCCAAACGCCAAATCAGACTGGCATGCAAGTAGGCTACATGTTGTTTCTCTTTCTTGAGCAATAGTTCATCAGCTTTGTTTTTCATGAAACTGAATGTATCACAGAAGTTGCTAAGTGTGCTCCAGTATTGCATGTATTTTTGTACTTATTCTATTTTTAGGACTTTTAAAAATTGTTCTTTTAATGGTTTCAAATGTTTTCACTGCTTTTGCTTGCTTCTGCTTTATAAAGTGTTGCTTGTTTAATTTTTTTTCCAATTGTGCATTTCTGAACAGATTGGATTAGAGTTCCATTTTTAGTGTTTGAAGTTGCCATTACTTACAGTTCATGAAACTAAAGAACAGAGAGCAGCTAGGGGGTTTGGAGGGAATTTCAGCAGTTTCTCCTCATCCTGAGCAGCTTTTGAAAAGCAGAAAAAATACTTAAGCCTTAATGCAAAAATACGTAATGCTGCTTTTCTCAAGTATTTGTTTAGTACTGTCACTGTGCAGTATACAAGTGGCCTAGGTTCAGTTCCAGCACCAACTTAGATTTGACTTGAACACCATTCAAGAAAAATGTGTTTGGTTTTGAAGTAGAGGTGCATTCCCTGTGTAGTACCTGTGATTTTAATGCAAAATTTTAAAAAATTTTAAACAGAGCTGGGGCGGGGGGGCTGGAAATAAGGGCAGTTTCATCTTTCCAACAGCAGCTCTGGTGTGACCAGTAATAATTTTTAGTAGTTGCTAAAACTGTCTTCTGCCAGCTCTCTGACAGCCACAAACTACCACAAACTATTCCTGGTGCATCCTTTTTCCCATCAGAGGCTATAGGGAGAGAGTCACATGAGGTGACTATTGAGCCCTGTGCTTCCTGGATCTTGTTTATGACAGCTGCATTGCTAGAGAATTTTCAGTTGCTTTCGATTTCCTCAGTATCCTGATAGGAAACTATCAAAGTCTTGAGCCTTTCTGAAAGCATGTTTTGCCATGGAGCTCAAAAAATATGGATGTCTTTGTCACATAAAATATTTTCTTGACCCTCTTCAGACATCTCTGATATGCTACATCATAAATAGTTCAGCAATTCAGATTTTGGTCTAGATTAAGACAGTGTGCTGGAAAAGGAGAGTGGAAACACTGTTGTTTTGATGGAATAAGTTTTTACTTTGTTTTAAGAATTAATGAAGTGTGACATAAGACCCTTTAATATTTTACTGCTATCATTGGCCACTTGCTCATTTCTGATGATTTTTCAAGGTGGAGCTTTGATGCAAAGTCGTCTCAAACAATATTTGGTTCAAATACAGCTTTTCTCAAGTTCCTGTTAACGGTAAAAGACCCAGACGTAGCATGAGCCTGAGAGGTATCTCACACAAAGTGCACATGGGAGCAAGGAGATGCTGCCGGGTTTAAGCAGTTTGTCAGCCTCTGAACTGAAGACTGTTACCACATGTGGCATAGCTGATGGTATAATAAAAGCATGGGGTGTTATGTGAGACCTGGTCTGAGATTTTCTTTAGCATGCAGATACGCCAGGTGCAGCTTCTTCCGCGACTTTTTATGTGCTATAAAAGGTCTTGCACTGGCATCCTATTAGGGCAGTTAAACTAGAGTTCTTCTAGTGGTAAATTCGAATTTGATCTGCCATTCTACAAAGGACCCAAGTGGTCAGGAGAGCTCATTCCAAAGAGAGTAACTGAAACTTTTTTTAGATATCTCTTACACCTGTGAAAGAAATATAATTGGACATATGTTTTTTGTTAAAGCCTATTATTAATTTAATAGCTAAAGATACTCATTAGGAAAAATATCTATAGAAAAATAAATCTTTCTGATTTGATTTGAGTTCCATTATAAAATGGGAAAAATATTAATAATTTAAACAGAAGAAACCAAATTTAATTTTGCCAGCCTTCAAAAGCACTTAATTGGCAAATACTTGGTTTTAGTTTAATGACAAAAAAGGTAGATACATATGTGTTTAAGCGTATTTTTATATTGCTTGAGCTTTGTGCAGATCTTCTATGTCACTTAAGGCAAATCATTATTAATTTCTATAAACTTCAGCATATGACATTATTGCTAGTGATACTTACTGGTTTGAGAGCCCAAGCAATTGTATTTTAGATCCAAATAATTCTTCTACACTAGATCACAGTTAGTTGGCCTAACATTTACACTGCACCCCTTCTGTAAATACACTCTTGTAGGTAACTATGTATAGATACTATTTTTAGAGAGATGTACAATAGATGATTGTGTTTTCTGTCAAGTAAATTGCCTAATTTCAATAGTGAGCACATTTCTGTGCTAAGGAGTCATTGAAATTAGATTAAAATACTAATGCTCCTTAGACACCTACATTATTCATTTGCTGCAGAAACTTTTGTAGTGAAAGTCCACTGGATTTTGCTGTTTATTGTTGTTAATTGGTTTATTGTTGTTTATAAGTTTATTGTTGTAAAACCTGTCAAGTACATGGTCACTTTCTCAAAATTTCATGTACTATAACTTTTAACAAATTTAACTTCTGAAGAACTTAAAAATATCTTCTGTTTTCATCCATTTGCCAGCTTTCACTGCAGCCTGATAAGAATGTTTTTTTGTGGAATGAACTTCTAAGGCTAAAGATGCTCTACAGGGAATCTGATGGATTTTCCTTTCAACTTTGCTAATTCGAAATTAATTATCTCGAGTGTGTTCACATGGCACACACAGGACCAGGGGATCAGGCCCAGCCAGCATGGGTTTAGGAAAGGCAGGTCCTGCCTCACCAACCTGATCTCATTTTATGATGAGGTGACCCACCTAGTGGATGAAGGAAAGGCTGTGGATGTGACCACCTGTGTTTCAGCAAAGCCTTTGATACTGTCTCCCAGCATTCTCCCAGAGAGGCTGCAGCCCGTGACTTGGACAGGTGCATCTTTGTTGGGTTAAGAACTGGGGCCAGAGAGTGGTGAGGAATGGTGCCACATCCAGTATTCAGTCACTAGTGGGGTTCTTCAGGGCTCAGTTTTGGGCCCAGTTCTGTTTCATATCTTTATGGATGACCTGGATGAGAGGATTGAGGCCGAGGCCAATAGTGTGAGGTTCAACAAGGCCATGGGCTGGGTCCTGCTGTTACCACAACCCCACACAGCACTCCAGGCTTTGGGCAGGGTGGCTGGAAAGCCACTCAATGGGAAAGAGTCTGCAGGTGCTGGTTGACAGTGGCTGAGTGTGAGCTGGGTGTGCCCAGGTCACACAAGAAGGCCAATGGCATCCTGGCTTGGATCAAGAACAGCATGGCCAGCAGGACCAGGGTAGTGATTATCGCTCAGTGCTGGCCACTGGTGAGGCCACACCTCAAATCTTGGGGTCAGTTCTGGGCCCCTCACTGCAAGAAAGGCATTGAGGGGCTGGAGCATGTCCAGAAAAGAGCAAAGGAGCTGGAAAACGGTCTGGAGAGTCAGTCATTGAGGAGTGACTGAGTGACCTGGGTTTGTTTGGCCTGGAGAAAAGGAGGCTCAGGGGGGACCTTCTCAATCTCTACAACTCCCTGACAGGAGGGTGGAGCCAGGTGGGGGACAAAAGGAAATGGCCTCAAATTGTGTCACAGGAGGTTCAGGTTGAACATACTTTGCAAACCCAGAAAAAGACGTGGTTGTTTAGTTCAAAAATGTTTAAAGAATTTCCATGCAGGTACCTTATAGCTAGCTGTCTGTCTGTCTGTCTTTCTGTCTTTCTCCGTGAACAACATGGAAGAATAGACTATTTTTATTTCCAAGCTGCCTGCAGTACATTGTGGTGTAAGGTTTGAAGATGCATCAAAGAAAGGCTAAGGATTCTACAACTAAACAACTGTAAAACAGTTTAAAAAGACCTTCTTGCTCTAATTTAGACCTTTTAAAGGGTGCATAGCTTAGTTAATAATTTGGGGTAGAAGAAGATCATCAATTAAAGTGTCCTCTAAGAGTCTGGATTTTTGGGAGTCTTTTTTCTCACCTAGGTATATTGTTTTCTGCAGCTGAAAGCTTTGAATAGTCCAATAATTAGAAGACTCCTCTAATTCTACATCTCTCCTGTGTATTTTCCTCATTTAACATGCAACTTCTGTGACCTGTGTATTAAAGATAATTAGAGATTGTATGTTCAATTTAGATTATACTTTTACAGCATATTGGACAACTTATGGTACAGGCAATAGGGGAGTAGAATGGTGTGGCTTCATTAAGTCTAGTGTATTTTAATACCTCTTCCCCAAAGAGACTGTAGTCCATGTTCCTTGCTATCCAAACTGTTTTTTCTTTCTTTATTCTCTGTATATTAAACAAAGATTTTTCAAAGCAAGCTAAAATTGACACTACCCTATTGTCCAGCTGTACAAGTTTTGATATAATTCCAAGATTGCTTAAAAGAGGATTTAATAAAAACAACTTGTGACCATCCTGGTTTTGGACATGTTACTGCAGATAACAGGTTCACAGTATGGTTTGGGTTGGATGAGACCGTCAAGAATGTCTAGCCCAACTCCCTGCCATGGGCAGGGACACCTTCCACTATCCCAGGGTGCTCCAAGCCCCATCCAGCATGGCCTTGGACACTTCCAGGGATCCAGGGGCAGCCACAGTTTCTCTGGGCAACCTCTGCCAGGGCCTCAGCACCCTCACAGGGAAAAATTTCTCCCCAATATCCAATCTATATGTTATCTTGCATGTTTAATTCAACATTTTAACATTTTTGCTCTGAAAACAGCTTTGTGAGGGCTGTTTTTCAAGCTTTTTCTGGGTATCCAGAACTAGATTTGGATTATAGTTTGGTACTCTAGAATGATATGGAATAGAACAAGAAACAGTAGTATTCAGAAGTAGTGCCAAAGTTAATCTCTGTCATTCAAAAGTACTTAAAAATTACTAAAAGGGGAACTACTTAACATTTTACATTATTTATATATGATGTATTTGATTTTTACAGAAGCAAAAAATGAGACATGTATAATCAAAAGTTGAAAAAAAGTATTTCTGCATTTCAGTAAGCTAAAGGATCATACAGAGTGGTGGTGGTAGTGGTGGTTTGGTTTTGTGAGGTTCACTCCATTTCCAGAAAAAGAAAATATTCTGATAATTCATTGAAAGCAGATCCAAGTTGGTTTAATGACTGTAACCTTTCCAGTAAATATAGATTCTATACTGTAGGGCTATCTGATCTTTTTAAAATATAGGTATTTTTTAAAGTGTTCAATACCTTAAGAGTGAATTAAAATTCTGTGTGTTATTTCCAGGTGCCGACTGTTCAGACTTCGCTATCTGAATCACCAGTGATGACCAGCCCTTCCCAGCGTATCCAGATCATTTCCACAGACTCCTCTGTAGCTTCACCACAACGCATTCAGGTAAAAATCCATTAATTAACCAACTATCACATCTTCTCTTTTTTTCTCCTCCTCCCACTTAGCTTTATGCAAAAGCATGCTAAAGACTATGGAATACTTCCTTTAAGTTTCGTGAGAACAGATCATTTTTAGTGAAAACCAAAATTCTTTCTCCCTCAGCATTTATTTGTGCTGACCAAATGGCTGTATACAATAGTTACATTGATGGTGTAGCCAGTCAGGAGTATTTACAGGGGTTAAACCTAGTCTACACAAGCAAATCTCCTGAGCCCTGGCCACAGCAAAGGGTCAGACATTATCAACAGAACATCAGAGATCACCTCCAGGTACATTCTTCCTCCCACTTATTTAGGAGCCAGTAGGAGATTGACCTATTCAGCACAAAATTGGCCTTCGGGAAGGCTGCACAGTGGCTCTTTGTTAACAGTAGATAATAAAAAGATGTCATTAATGTACCAGAATGTATGCAGTGGCAAATTATATAGGACTTACTAAATTTTAATGAAATACTTGTGCATATTGATATGGTTACTCTACCAGGCAAAATAGAGATCATGCTACCAGACAACTGTATCAGAAACAGAAACCTTCCATCATAAGAGAATCTTGAGAATCAGAGGGTGAAACAATAAGGCTGCCTGATTCCATCTTTTGTTGATAACTTTAGGGAGTAACATCTTACATAAAATGTGTAGGGAAAAAATGCATAGGTAAATGTTAACTGGAGAAAATCTCCTTAGTGACATTTATAAGAAAAAATTGGCCAGAGCTTCATAATTTTTCACTGATATAATTCTGAGATGGAAAGAAAGGTTTTAAAACATAAAATTTACTGTGGTCATTAATTTCTTCAATATTTTACAGATTGTGACAGATCAGCAAACAGGTCAGAAAATTCAAATAGTGACAGCAGTGGATTCAGCTGTGTCTCCAAAGCAACAGTTCATTTTAGCTAGTCCAGATGGAACTGGTGCAGGAAAGGTGATCTTGGCAGCACCTGAGACATCTAATGCCAAACAGCTTATCTTTGCCACCACAGACAACATTGTGCCGGGCAGAATTCAGGTAAATACAGTAGTTTAGATAAACCATGAAATTTTGGTTTTAATTTTTTTTTTGTTTCTAAATTAAGTCTAAATCACTGTAAGACCAATTGCAGTAGTTTTCTCATGACATGGATCAGACATACTAATTTTAGGCTTCATTGTTCAATCATAAATCTTTCAGTCTTTACGTTCTCCATTGCACTCATCATCCCTCATTGTGTGTTCTCATTCAAGTTCCAAAGACATAAGTGAGTACTTAAGATAGGGCTTGTGAGAAGTGCCTGGATTTCTCAGTCTGCTCAAGATTCACAGATACACAGAGATAAAACTCACCTGAGCAAATTTACATGAGTTCATAGTTTACATTCAGTATCAAGACATTGCAATAAAGCCATTTAGATCAGAAGCTGTCCTCTGGTATGTTTTTTTGTGGGTCTTGAGCATAATCTACACCAACAGGAGCTTTGCAAAGCCAATGATGTAAACAATAATCTACCCCTAGTGAAATTTGAGATTTCTTCCTAGCAGTCTTAAAAAAAAAAGAATGAAACAAAAGAAAAAGTGCCTGGTCCCTCTTGTTACTGTTACAATGGAGAATATTTTAAAGGAAGAAGAGTCATTTTTACATAAATATTTTTTAAATTGTAATAACAGTCTTTTAAAATTCATTTTTCCATGCTAAATAGGATATCTGACATTACAGAGGGGTGGGGGTTTTAATTTTTTTCTTGGTTAAATGGAATGTTCAGAACAAAAGTTTTGGAATCCAAGGCCTTTGGAAGCTAAACTCTTTCTATGATAGATTTCAGCGCCAGGCAATCCCCTCTGATAGTAGCTAGAGAAGAGGTAGATGGTAACAGCATCTGAAAGCCAACTGTCTTTGGCTAAAATATAGCAGCTGTTTGAGAGTATTTGCAAGAAGGGAAAAATACTGTTGATTGCACAAGTGAGGATACATTTGTGCTGAACAAAGCTAGCAGTTTTATTTGTAATTTGTTTTGATATGACTGTTTCAAAAGTCTCGGTTGAGAGTAAGAACTATTGAGAGTAAGAACTCCCATTAAATTGCATTTTGTACTACTTAATTTGATTTCATGTCATACTTACTCATAAATTCAGTCCCCTCTTCTTAGCTGATACACCAATCTTGTTCTGTAGGCAAAGCTCCTTACCTTCATGTCTGGCTAATTACATCTTTTTGTTCTGGAATTTTGCTTTAGATAGTGA
Organism: Corvus moneduloides; assembly: GCF_009650955.1. Lineage (NCBI taxonomy): Eukaryota > Metazoa > Chordata > Aves > Passeriformes > Corvidae > Corvus > Corvus moneduloides. The sequence continues at coordinate 295,449 of NC_045486.1, forward strand.
CAGACTCCGCTTCAGTGGAACGTCTGCTAGGAAAAACTGATGTTCAGCGGCCGCAGGTAGTAGAATATTGTGTAGTCTGTGGTGATAAAGCATCAGGTAAGGAAGCATACAAAGTGGTATTGAAGAAACTTGCTTGAAAGGATGACTGGGATGAAGAGATGATTCTTCATGTGCTTTAACTGATTTTAGCTATGCTGATGGCAAAAGCAATTGGGTTTTTAAATGGAAAAATATACAAAATATATATTTTGTGTATCTATACACAAAAAATAGCCAAACTCTGCTTGGAAGAATATTGGGTTTTTTCCTTGAACTGAAGCATATGATAAATTGGCTGAAAGATAAAATAATGACTAAATAGCTCCTGGTAATGGAAAAAGACTACTTGAAGCATGTAGTCAAATTCCCCACAGTGATGGGCAACCATGAAATAAACATGTCACCTAAAAAAGTCTAACTACTCCATGAAAATGCTTCTTAGTGCTCTCTAACAAACTTAACACTTCCTGGTAGATTTTGTTCTACTACTATCACAAAACAAGGCAAGTAGAGATCACGTGAATCCTCAGTGTTCCAGATCCATGCACTAACAATGAGTCTCAAGATAAAATTTCTGTATTAGTCAAGGGAGTGTACTGTGCTTTCATGCTAGAGAGAAGACACCCTTCTGTCTCTTTTTCTCACTTTCTTTTACTTCTTTAAGCGTTTATGTAATAAAAAACAGTACCATGATTGATATAGACAGGAAATTTAAATGAAGATTGCATTTTAAATTTTGTTGTAAAATTACTTGTTTTCTGAAATTACTTGAGCTTTTAGCCAGTACATTCTCTAAATGTATCCTATCGTCTGTAACAGCAGAGAGAATTATGTCTGTACTTAGGCAGAATGGGAGCTACCCCTTCATCGACTGCACATTCAAACATAGGCTTAGCCTTCCTCTCTTCTCTCCACTCTCTCACCAAAACCCCTGACAGTAGGTAAACCAGAAATATCTTGTGAGACTGTAATAATGCTTTCATGGTCCAAAAGCTTGGTACAGATACAAAACAAATTTAAAGGTTGACTTAGTGTTTTACTTGCTTAAAATAAATATTTCTATGCTAAAATATAAGTAATTTCCACCTGGTAACAATATATATGTTTCCTAGGTCGTCACTATGGTGCTGTCAGTTGTGAGGGATGCAAAGGTTTCTTTAAAAGGAGTGTAAGGAAGAATTTGACCTACAGTTGTCGTAGCAACCAGGACTGTATCATCAATAAACACCATCGGAATCGATGCCAGTTTTGTAGGCTTAAGAAATGTCTAGAGATGGGCATGAAAATGGAATGTGAGTGTTAAGTACTCAATGTGATACTGTGCCTACTGAATAACAAATATGTGGACTACTACTTTCTAGTGTGTTCTCTCTGTTTTGGTATATGTTGCTCACAGGAAACAGAGCTTTTTGGCAGTGTCTAGTGCACCTTTCTTTCATCACCATTTTATGTCTGAGGTGCAGTAGTGGTTTGTTTTGAACCACGTCTCCAGGTACTGTTGTCTTTGAGGAGCCCAGTTACAGCCTCAATTAGAATGCATGTTAGAAACACATTGTACGTTTATAATACAAAATATTTGGACACGGATCGACACGAATCTGCGTCTAATATTCTGGTTTGAGAATCTGCTTTCCTACCAGATTATTTTTGTGGCTTTTTCAACCAGTGATGGAAGTGGTTAGTCTTTTTTCTCCCCTTCTAAAATTTTTATGTTAATTTGGTTATTTGTGAGCTTCTATGAGGCACTGTATAAACTGTCATATGTTTTAAAATATGCTTTCATGTTTGTATGCAGTACTTCATACATTTCCAGTGCTAGCAGCCAAAACACTTGTTTCAATTTATTTTGTTTTCAGTTTGTATTACCTGTTCTTGAATTTAGCACTTTGTGAAACTGTTATGAGGTTGTTTTGTGATCTGATCTAAGCAGGAAAATTCCAACCACTGAGTTCAAGGGAGGCAGAACTTTAGGCTGTAAATAGGGAGATAATTGTTGTATCACTCTGAAACTCCAGACCTGTTGTGATGATTCTGGTGCTTTGCACACAATGTGCTGAATATAAGACAAGACGTTTGTACAAGAAAAGCTGCTGGAGTTCCAGAAAGTAAACCTTTCTTAGCCCAGTACGATGAGGGTATATGTTTATTGACTTCACTGACTTTGGGTCAGGTTTCTGATTAATAATTACGTATCCATCACGCCAACAAATTTGATATACCAGCTTTAAGCCCCTATATTTTGCTGATAGGAACAATATTAGCAAAATAAAATCAGGAACTAAGTAACTCCTTGCTGGTTATGAAGATGACTTTCTGTAATATGTTTAATAATAGTGTTTTAATATTATAAGGATACACTTTTCACTTTCTTTAAAAGTTACAAAGTAACTGATTCTTACTATTTTTATTAAACAATTTGCTACACTAGTTTGGCACTTCAGAGACTGAATTTAGTTTGTTTCAATTCTCAAGTATAAATATTAGAGATAATGAAAGGGTTAGTTTTGGAACACTCTTCCCTGACTGGGTGCAATTAATGGATGTGAGTGAAGTGTATGTCATGCAGAGAGTATCCTCTCAAGGAATTAACCTGCATCTCTCAGGTTAGAGATGCCTCTCTTGACTTTTTCAGGGGCTCCTTCTGGGTTTGCATTGTTTTGGTGTCATCCAGAGTAGGAATGTGCCTAACATTTAGATATAACTCTGCTTCTAAAAAAAAAAACCCAACAAATTGAAACAGAACTGCAGAAACTTCCATCTTATAAAATGCCAAAAAAAAAGGAGCAATATTTGATTCCAGTTCAGCAAAACTTGAAGCAAAAATCAATCTGTGGCTTTCTTAGTTAAAAGTATATATAAATATATACATAACTCACAGATACAGTAACATCAGAGCCTGTGTTTCTTCACTCTTGGTATTAAATTTCCAGTTTTGCATTGAGCTGGTACACCATCATAACTGCAGGAATTTTACCTACTTTTTGTATTTTTTGTTTGAATTATTTCCTTTCAAATCTGAATGTTCTATCTTTACGTAGCGGTTCAAAGTGAAAGAAAGCCTTTTGATGTGCAGCGTGAAAAACCAACCAACTGTGCAGCTTCTACTGAAAAGAATCTATATAAGAAAAGATCTTCGAAGCCCTCTAATAGCAACTCCAACATTTGTGGCAGGATAAAGATGGGACACGGTGAGTACCTCAGTTCCATGCATCTTCTTTCATGTTATTTGTGCATATTACTTTGCAGTCACACCTTTCTCTCCTCTACTCTCAGAGGGAACAGAAAGAACTCTTATGCACACATCAATCTGTTTCCATTACCAAGGCCAATGCAGCTTCTGCTTCTCACATAAGTTTTCATGTCTGAGTACAGGTATGTGGTTTTCAGTTTAGAGCTGGCTCTTGTAGAGCCAGGTCAGAGCAGAGGCAGAGCAAGTGAATGATATTCAAGCAGAAAGCATGTAGGCTAATGCTGATGCATAAAACTAATGTATTCAGGGTTAGCGCTTCTCTGAAATCAAATCTGCAGGTGGCAGACCCGGGCTTCCTTCTCCTAAAGACAGTAGTTAAGGAGACTCAGTGACTGCTGATTCAGATCCCGAGAGACTGATTTCAACAACAGCAGAACAGCAGTTTCCTTTTACTATATGGAATATACTCCAAGATGGTTCCTGCACTCTCAGATGTTTTTCATAAGTAGTGGGTGTGGAAAGGCACATCATTACAAAGGCAAGATTTGGTTTTTTCTGAATAGAATAAAAAAGAAGTCTAGGTTAAATACAACATTTTTTAAACTGTAGTTTATGAATGGTTGAGAACCACCTAAAAAACTGGATTTTTTTATTCAGTCTTCAAATAGGTGTGTGTGTGCGCATGTGTTTAATTTTTTTATATACATAATTTTGTTGAACAGATTACACTGCATTTAGGAAGTTTGGGCTGCAGGTTTCTTGGAGAATTGTTTTTAAGTGTTCTCATTTGAAAGAAGTATAGACACATTTGCTTTTTAGAAATTTCCTTGAGCTACAGATCCATTACAGACCTATAAACAATACTGTAGTCATTAAGTACCACTCTGTTATTTATGTAGGATTCAGATTTGCATAATGCGTGATAATTTGCTGCCTGTGCTTGTTCACAATGATAGCTGTTAGTGTCAGACCCCTTATACTGTAATGTCCTGCAGCCTGCACCTGTGTTATGTGCATTGGTATTGTGTTATGGACACTTGGAGCATCACATAAGTAGCAAATAAACTTGCTGACTGCAAAGACTTTCCACTGTCTCCATAAATTAGATACAGCAGAGGGGAAGGATGTTTGGTCAAAAAGCAGCAGAAGTAAAGGCAGCAGAGATTTTATGCAGGCCTTGATTACATGACTGTTTCTGACTATATTTTGGAATGTAAAAATATTTTTGACTTTTTTTCAGTGCTGTCCATTGTCTAGCTTGGAATGCAGAGTTATGCCTTCCTCTCAAGTCCAATGTAAAACTAGAGCTACTAAGTGACTTCTGAGAGCATGAGAAGACAACAACTTTCCTTAAAGCAGACTAAGCCAGAACAAAAAGCAAATGAGAGGATATGCATTTGAGCAGTTGTCATTGTTTTGCACAGGAAATCAAAAGATAATCCAGTCTTTCTGTCTTTCAAGCTACTTTTTGGAAACTGTTTCAGAAAGACTTAAGTCCTGATGAATAAACTGTAAGCTTCACTAAATTATTTATTTAAAAACTAGCAATTCCTTTTACGCTGCCATAGGTTGTTAAACATTTGTCTGATTAACGTAGAATACTATTGACTGTCAGATGCCTTCTGCTTTTGAACAGGTCAGCTGGTCTTCTTGATCCAGGAATGCTTGTGAATATTCAGCAGCCTTTGATCAGAGATGATGGTACAGTCCTCCTAGCTGCTGACTCCAAGGTATTACTGTCTCACTTTAGTTCTGAGCATATCTATTTATTCGTTCAGATTACTTTATCTATTGTATATAGTCTCAAATAGTTGTTGTTCTTGAGAAGATAAGGTTGTGATACGTGTGAAGAACCATACGATTGGAGGTAATAAATTGATCAACAGAATCATGTCTTCTTTTGGCAAGCATATTTCTGCAGAAGGTCAGCCACAGATAGTTCTCCATATGATGCCTCATCTGGGACTAGGATTGATAATTAGAATAGGATTTAAAGATAATTGAGAGCCATTGTTCTTCCTGTATGCATTCAGGAGGAAGGAAAAGACACATAAGGGAAAAAGAACAAAAATATTAAAGGTGGGAGAAAATTATATATCATATATAATTATAATTTTGATTTACTAATATAGTTTTTCCTTTTTAGGCTGAAACAAGCCAGGGTGCCTTAGGAACACTAGCAAATGTTGTGACATCTCTTGCTAATCTCAGTGAGTCACTAAATAATGGAGATACTTCTGAAGTTCAACAAGAAGAGCAATCTGCAAGTGAGATTACACGGTATGCAGTTATATTTACACCTTATTTAGCAATTTGTGTTCTATGTGGTGTGTCCTTACACTCATTCATTAAAAGAATTTGGCATTGTAACACCAGACACAGTACAGATTGCCAGATTGCCCCTACTTTGAAACACAAAACCAATTATTTAGAAATCAGATTTGGCTCTTACCCTCTTGTGAAGAACTGTGTCCAGTGTTACAAATGTAGTGTTCTGAAGCTAGGCCAGATTTGATTCTTAGAAAAATAATAAATTACTAGTGTGTGACCTTGAAAGACTCTGAGAATAGCAACATGTCAGTGCTTATTTCATAAGTGTGTTTTACGTATGCGTCTCCTGTGAAATGCTTGTGCCCTTAGCCCTGCTCTTTAGGGGTCTGTATTACTGCAGATTTATTTTTGGGATTGTTCTGCCATAAAATCTCCTGGTAATGTAGGTTTAGAAAGAGTTTGAAGTCTTTCTTTTCTTTATTAATGAAAAATATGTGAAAAAGGAGCATGGAATATTAAAATTTCCAGCACAGCTTGGGATTTGCAAGGCTGGGAGTTTTTTTGTTGGATTTTTTTGTGTGTGTGTGTTTTTGCCGGGGGAGCCAGGTAGGTTGAATTTAGCAGGATAGGTTAATAAGATAAATACTTGGGACCCAAAACTGTCCACTGTTTCTCAAAAAGAAGATTTTTAGAAGGAGCTTAACTGTCATGGTTTAAGAATGGTATTATCCAAGTTAATGTTCCCACTTAAACTATGCTGCCGCTTGCTCCCTCCTCCGTCTCCAGCTGGAGGCATAAAAGACAAAGATTATGGGTTGAAATAAGAACAATTTACTGGAAACAGCAATGAGACTAGCAAACAAACAGTAACAGCAAAATGAAACAGTAATAGCAAACAATATTAATAACAAGAGGTATAAGACAAAGAAACGATTTACATGGAAAAGCCCCCAACAATAAACAAATACCAGACCCTTCTGTCCACTACACCAAGTGGAAGAAACCTCTTGTCCTCTGAAGAGAGAGAGAGAGAGAGAGTCCCTTTCCTGCCCCTCCCCTCCCCTTGTGGTTGATAGTATAGAATAACCTCTGGACCCCAGCCATGTCCCCTCCTGGCTACTGCAAAAAAATAACCTTGTCCTAGCTGGAAAAAGGACGTTAATTAAAACTCTTAAGTCTTTCATTTAAACTCTTCAAGTGAAGTGAATTAATATTTGAAAATACTTGACACTGCAATGTCAATTTATGTCAACTTCATACTCTTTATTTAAAGCAGAAAAAAATTTACAAAAAACCCTCCACCAAAAATCCATCTTGACAAAAAAAGCGTCAAAGCAGCACTATACCATAATACTGTTCCACTGGTATGAAATTGGAACACAAAATTCTTCTTTACATCTAAGCTCTGTTATCCTAAGAGAATTCACACTGATTTATTTGGGTAATGTTCCAGCAACAGCTTGAGTATAAAGGAGACCAGGAACCACTCTCTCTTGTGTCTTACTGTCATAACGCTTTTAAGGCTCTGTCTGTACTGGGAGATCAGGAGTGCCTGGCCATATTTCATCTTAAGGGAAAGGAAATTCAGGTGTATTGTCTAGAAGAAAACCACACTGTTCTCCAGTGTTCCAAAAAATTGGAGATCAAGGATGGGGACAAAGACAGGGTCTTTGTTCTTCAGAGTATATCTGGCCTCTGGTAATCCCAACCTAACATGTGAGAAGGGGGGATAGTGAATGGTATGTGTAAGAGGACTGTTGTGGTTTAAGCCCAGCGGACAACTAAGCCTCCCACAGCCGCTCCCTCACTCCCCCCACCAGTGGGACTGTGGATAGAATCAGAAGGGCCAAAGTGAGAAAACTCACAGGTTGAGATAAAGACAGTTTAATAGGTGAAGCAAAAGCCACACACACAAGCAAAGTAAAGGAATTCATTCCCTACCTTCCATGGGAAGTCAGGTGTTCAGCCACCTCCAGGACAGCAGGGCTCCAGCACGTGTAACTCTTACTTCCAAAGATGAGTGCCACCACTTTAAACATCCCCCCACTTCCTCTTTCTTCCCCTTTCTTTATATACTGAGTGCCATGTCACAGAGTATGGAATATCCCTTGGATCAGTTGGGGTCAGCTGTCCTGGATGTGTCACCTCCCAACTTCTTGTGCACCCCCAGCTTCCTCACTGCAGGGAGGACAAGAAGCAGAAAAGGCCTTTACACTGTGCAACCACTGCTCTGCATAACAAAAACATCTCTATATTATCAATATTATTTTCAGAACAAATCCAAAACCCAGCCCCATACTAGCTACAGTGAAGAAAATTAACTAACCCAGCCAAAACCAGCACAGCACAAGACCCCTTTACTAGTACAAATACTAGGATAAAACTATCAGAGCAGGATTTACAGTAGTAAATCCTTTCCTTACAGGGGAGATCTTTTACCAGCAATATGTGGGCACATCTATTCCTTTTATTAATGCCCAAAGAGTACAGAGGGATGTAATGTAATGAATGTAATGTAACTGTAATGAAAAGCCTGACCTTGTGTCAGCCTAAAGAGTTCTTGCGTAGGTTTTATAGCATTTCATTTGAGCAATATGATTTTTTTAAGGTCTGAGGAAGCACTCTTTCATTGTTTACTTATTTATTATTTTTAGGGCATTTGATACTTTGGCTAAAGCACTTAATACCACAGATGGTACAACAGCTCATAACTTGGCAGATGGGATGGATCCTACAGGAGGAGGGAATATTCATGTAATCAGTAGAGATCAGTCAACACCAATTATTGAAGTGGAAGGACCCCTACTTACAGATACACATGTCACATTTAAGGTACGTGCTTCTTTAAATGTCTTATTAAACAAACTAATGCTTAAGATGTATGAGCTCCTACATAATTTCTGGTCTTGTATTCCCAATTAGCATTCTTTGCCAGTAGTAATGAGTTATTTAGTACAGTTTTACTTTGACAGCTTCTTGTCATACTGTTGATTGTGGACTATAAGAGTAGTTTGATTGTTTTTGCCAGTTATGCCATTGATGATAAAAACTGGTTTATGTCTGAACTATATGTATTGTACTGTACTTTTATTTTTTGCAGCTGACAATGCCCAGTCCGATGCCAGAGTACCTTAATGTACACTACATCTGTGAGTCAGCATCACGACTCCTTTTCCTCTCTATGCACTGGGCTAGGTCCATACCTGCATTTCAAGCTCTTGGGTAAATGGACATACTCTGTTTGAATTGTTTGCCTTTGAATGAATTTAAACACTGATCTGAACACTTCCCAGCTATTTTGAACTTTTTAGTTATGATACTGTTTAATTTTTAATGAACTATTTAAAATGTGTGAAGACTATGCAATATTCTCTGTTTTGAAGAATAAAATAGAAGATGGCAGAGGGGAGGATAACTACAATATCTGATATTACTGTGGTTACAGAAACTAAAGCCAAATCAAAAGCAAGCATTAATTTGTAGAAATTAAATACTTGATTATTATATCTTACTAAAGAATTGATGAACACCATTTCACAGACAACCTGATATGGTTTCCCGTAGTCTGTCTATCATTTCATTTTGCTTCTTGAAATATTTGTAATATGCTAATATCTGCCTTTTACTAAAATGTTTTGCAATTAATAAGGATTAATCCTTATTATTAATTGTTATAAATAACATAATTTTACATAGGGTAATACCAACCTGATATGCAAACTAGCTAGCATTTGATTTTCTGCTGTTTATAGGCAAGACTGTAACACAAGCCTTGTGCGTGCCTGCTGGAATGAACTGTTCACCTTAGGCCTGGCACAGTGTGCACAGGTGATGAGTCTGTCTACTATCCTGGGAGCTATTGTCAACCATCTCCAGAACAGCATACAAGAAGGTATGTTGTCAGTCCTGCTAACAATACAGGGATGTTTGTATAACATTGCTCATGAGGTGTTTCCCCATCAGTGGCAGAATTGTTCACCAGGATCCAGGCGAAGGTGAAGCTTTCTCTTGCATAATTATGTTTCCCCTGGTGATCTACAATTTTGTTGCACTGACCTCACAGAGATATCTGTGGGATAGAAGTGTCCATAAAGGAAATGGGGTCTTCTATGCCTAACTGACATTATAGAGAAAGACAATACATCCTAAAATATGCCTTGGATGTGCTCAGAGAGTTTTCTTCCCATCCAGATATATGTTTTTTCCTCTTAGAATAATGATGTCCTCTTCCAAACCACACCAGACTTTTTCCTTCCAGAACCTTCCTTCTCCTCTTTGCAGTGGAAAAACACAGAATTTGTCAATTATCACAACAAGCATATTTTTGCAAGTATAATGGTTATAATACTATAGTATAATACTACTGTAATGCAGTAATGATTAATGTATTCTGAAGTGCCCTTGAAGCATTAAGCAACCTATTTTCTTGACATTCTTAACAAGATTTATGTAATTTTATTTTTTAATCCAATGTTGGTCTGGTGATAAGGATGATGATCTCTAGATGGATGAAAATCTGTTATACTTGCTTTTTTTTCATTCTTTAAGGATGCCTCCAGTCAATAGGATTGATTAGCATGAAAATAATATTAATTTTTAAAAGGAGGAAGAAGCAATACTAGCAGCTTTAAACTCTGCAAATACAGTATATTACATGAAAACTACCTTAAATTTAAATGTGCGTTAAAAGCAGTTATAGAATACTATTTGGTACCAATTTTTTAATAATTTTTTGGGCTGTCATTATTGTGCATACAGCAAAAATTAGCAAACAGGTTTTTACTGAGACGTATTTTTCTAGAGCTGAAGGATATTAAATGTTTTTTCCAGTTATCCACTTTGTACATTTTATAGTTCTACAATCAAGTTTTAATCTACTTTATTAGCTTCATCATGATAAAGTAAATTAGATGGAAATTTGACTCTTAAATGGATAGTATGCTTTAATTGCTTTCATAATAAATATAGGGTTTTTTCTTGCTTTGGTTTTGGGTTTTTGTTTTTTGGTTGGTCTTGGCTTGTTGTTTTGTCATTTAAGAGAGCCTGGAGAGCCCCAAAATACAACAAAGTGCTGCTCTTTTCCTGCACAGAGAGGCAAAAGTTGAAAATATCAGTAGGGAAACCTGCACACTGGATGTTCTGTGCAGAGTTAGGCTTTTACTTTTTATCTGTTTCAGAATACACAGAGCTGTCTATTCCACCTCCATTCCAGGCAGTGAGTTTGGGGAGGAGTAATTGGTAGGGCTATTATAGCCTTAAGCTGGTTCCACTTACGTTCTCATGCATCAAAATTGTAAAAAAGAATTTTTTTCTATAACTTGTACTTGTGGTCATGCTGCATTAGCTGAGACCAGCCAAGAAAAGAGGATCGTTGGTGTTATTTATCTATTCTGCAAAGTTATCCTGTTGTATTGTTTATTATACTTTTAAAATTCAAAACAAAGTGAAGAAATTTCAGAACTTTATCTAGGAACATATTAGTGATGAGGCTGCTTAGAAACTCTGGAATTCAAGTTTGCTCTCCTGAGTTCTTCTAGACCATACTTTCCTACTTAATACAGCAATAAAAACATTACATTATGTCTATCTTCATCCATCTTGAGTAATTAAAAATTTGTATAACAATTAATGATTTAAGAAATGTAGATTATGCTTTCATTCTTATTTCAAGACTGCAAAAAATGGTTCTTCCATTCATTCAGTATTCTTATTGCAGTTTCAGAAAATAAATAAAAGAGTAATAAACTATGTCAAAGATTCAGTTTGAGGCACATGGGGTCTAAGCAATCCTATGCACTATTAGGTGTATAGACAGAAATAAAATTCAAGTTAAAATGATATGAAATACTAGCATTGGAGACTATGACTGGAATAAAAATTATTCTAATATGTTTTTCAAGGAAAGGCTTTATCTCTTGTGAACTGACTCACTTCTGAAGTTTGATAAAAGTAATTATATATTCAAAGATTTGTCTTAATGTATTCTCTAATATTTTTATTCCTTGACTAGTTTGTAGATATACAGTCCATTACAAGGATTTCTATTTACCAGAACAGAAATCTATCCCTTCTTAGTTTAGCAGCTAATACCACTCACTTGTAACATATCTATAAATAAAACATATTTTTAAATTGAAATTTTAAGGTAGTTTATGAATCCAGTATAAGGAATGTGATCTTTCAAATGTTAGAAGAATCTATGTATGTGTATTTCACTGAACTTACCCTGTCAGACGGGACAAAGACTATTTACCATAGCTAATGAAAAGTTCACTCCTAAAAGTACAGATAGAGGAGAAAGTAGCACTGCTATTACTGTTCTTGCATTCACTTTTGGAAAAGCTAATTCAATAATGTTTGAATTTAAAATTAGGGTTGCATGTTAGCATTTGCTTTGTGCTTCTGTTCATTCCCAGAATCACTATAGCCATTTGTAGAATAATCCACCATAATTTGAGAGTCTCTGCTCAGAGCAGTATATCACTGGAAAAAGTTTGGTGTGGCAGATTATGCCGTGCTGGCAAAATTACACAGAAGAGTTAACACTCTGTTTGCTAGCCCTGGGTCTGACTTAACTTTATAAATCTTCACTTTCATAATAATTCAGGCCATCCCTACATGTTAAGTGGTTTTAAGACAGCAAAAGACTTGAAAATATCACTTGACTTGGTTTATAAAACTTTATTTGTTAATATATTAGAAATGCTTGAGCTCAGATGAAATAGTAAGCAATATCTTTTTGTAGATAAACTTTCTGGAGACAGAATAAAGCAAGTCATGGAACACATCTGGAAACTTCAGGAGTTCTGTAACAGCATGGCCAAGCTTGATATTGATGGATATGAATATGCATACCTTAAAGCTATAGTCCTTTTTAGCCCTGGTAAGGAATTTAGTAACTGTATCTTTTTAAATAATAAGCATTAATATGTCAATTTTTTAGCATTTTTTTAATCAGACTAATGTCTTGAGATGAGACTCATCTGTTAAGTTGCAGATTAAATGATTGTTTCATAATGATTATCACAATATGTGTTTTAAAATAACTTCAGAGCAACATATCCATGTTACTTACAACTCCAGTATATACATGTTTCCTGTACATCCACCTTAGAAGATTAGATTCTCAAGTTACCTTCAGCTGAGAATCTATGAGTAATAAATTATCTGGAATGTGTACTAGCAATATTAGTGGGGTAAATGGTGAGGAGGATTAGAAGAAATGCATTCTCAGAGTGACAAAAAGAAATTTGCTTCAATTTCAGTATTCTTAATATACTAATAAGAGGAATAGGTGAAATATGAGCAGAAATACCTATTTTATATGAAACTCCCACAAAATCTCAAAAACTGAATGTAAACAGTCTGTCTTCCATTTGTTACCAAAAGAAATTATAGCAGACAACTAAAACATAGTCAAGTGTTTGTGAAATACAAGAATTTACTCAAAGAAGACACTTGAGCTTTTCTGAAATGATTAGGTAAGGACATTAAAGAAATTGGAAGTGGCAGTCTCTTCAGCTAAGGTGGTAAATGTTTCTAGGACATACAAAGGTTAATCTAAAACTGCTGACAGGATGAGGAAAAGGGAAAGTTTTGCTCAGAAATGCATATTATTTATTTTAATTCAAAGGTATTTACAAAATACAAAGTAAAAGGGTATGTTGTTACAGGTGTGTTTGCTTGGGTTTGTTTTTTTTTTTTTTGCATTGATATTATTTTTCTCTTTGTAATAAACCTTAAGCAGAAGATTCTGGCGTCCTGAACTGTTATTTTGGAATTTTTTTTGTAGATTGTTCCATTAGAGTTAGATTTATTAGGGGTTTTGTTCAAGTTGGAAAAGCAAGAAACTATCCAAACTCAAGGTAGCTCTGTCCTGTTTCAAGGGACAAGCATTTTGGACACAACACTGAAGATATTTTGGCATCGTAAGATAGGTGGTATTTTGTGGGTTTGCTTTTGTTTTGCTGTGATCATGTGGCTGGCTGAGGAGCTGAGCCAGCTGGAATTAAACATGAGACAGACTTGGGAAGATTAAGATATCGATCTATCAAGTAAGTAACCCTAGCTACTGCTTAGCCTGCCTAGTTAGAACAAATCCCAGAGGCGAACATATTTACATTTAAACAAGCAAAGTTAAAAACAAACTCAGTGTCATTGCCTGGTACATGTGTACAGGCTTAATCTTTGACCACTTTCTTATGGATACACACAACTATAGAGAGGAAAGTGAACAAGCTGTTTCTGAAGCCAGGAGGTAAATGTTCACCTGAGTGGTTTCCTTTATACAGCTAGCATGTTAAACATCACAATACCAGAGAAATATTTCATTGAAATTAAATGTGAGAGTCTTACAAATAGATTTATTTCACAATGTATAGGGAAACAATCGACATACAGAAATGTTTTGTTTCTTTAGATCACCCTGGTCTGACCAGTTCAACTCAAATAGAAAAATTCCAGGAGAAGGCACAGATGGAATTGCAGGACTATGTACAAAAAACCTATCCAGAAGATACTTATAGGTATTTATTGTCTATAGTACCCAAAGTAATGTTGTGGGCTGTAGCTAACAAAAGTACAAAAATAACATCATTGATGTTTTTGACGTCTGGGGTTTGGGGTTTTTTTGACTGTTGATGAGAAAGAACTAGAACCTAATTCATATAAGCAAGCAGGTTTGTTTAAAGATATGTAGAAACAAGAATAGCTGTCTAGCTTCCTCCATGTAAATTAAATTTATTAGTACTTTCTTGGTTTTTGAGGGGTTTTTTTGAGACTTTCATAGTCATGTTTAGAAAAGTAAACAGACTTTTTTTAGAAGTTTGGGGAGTAACTGCTTCAGCTGACTCTAATTCACACTGCTGCTTTTTTCAAGTTATTATTTTAAAGCCTCTTTACCAACTAAAAGGTGATTATTATCCTTGAAATGTTTTTCAAGTTACATATGCAGAAAAATGTTAAAACTGTCAGTTATCGCCCTTGAAAAAAGCAGGATTACATATAACAGAAAACAGTAACCATCTCTCAAACTTCCGTTTATAAGAAATTCCCACATCCCACTTACTTTCTCCTTTGGCTTTTTTTTTTTTTTTTTTTTAAATTTCCAAGGACTTCTCTGAAATTATCTGGCTTGATTTTTTCACCTCTCAACTATTCTGTTTGTTACATGCTAGAAACAATTACCGTATTTTCTAAGTCTGTCAAAACTCAAAATTCATCAACACAATGATTTTCTCCACTGTCAGTGAAATTCTCACCTCTGTTTAGCAAGATATACTAGAACATGTTCTTTTTTACTGTGAAAGGTATCCTCATGTAAAGAAGCAATCCCATACACTTAAGCACTGTCTGACGGTGGGGTAACTAAAAATAAAAGAAGAAAAAAATCTGTCTGAAAAGGAGAGCTTCTCCCATCTCTGTTTTCTGCACTGATCTTACAGAGTTAACACTGTGGTGCAGTGAAACTAGGATTCTCTGCCTCAGAAATATCCTCAAATCCCACATTCTTCCATGTACAGTTGAGTCCTTCTGAGTATCTACCATACAACTAAATATAAAATTTGTTCCATCTACTTATATATACTTCTCATAATAGTGTCTCAGGGAAGAAAATCAGAGTTACATTCCCCAAGCAGTGTCCTGTATTTTAACTAATAGTGTCTGTATCTCCATGCTCACCCATAGACAAGTTTAGAGAACAAATTGGATTGTTTCTGAGCAACTGAGTGCTGGTACAAATTGAGACAGGAGAGAAGTATTACAATTTTCACAAAAACAACAGCATAGCTTGAATCTTTTTGCCCTAAAGTTTTCAACATACGGTATATTAGCAGAATGGACCTTAGATATTTTCTCCATAAATATTCAAGCATTTTCCAGAGCACCTGTGGTCAGTGCTGCCTGAGGTTTGCTATTACATGGTTCTGGTTCAGAAAATTTATTTGGTTTGGCATTTGTGATGTGCATCTGCCATATGAATGACAGCAAAATGCTTTCATCACTGTCCTAAATTTCACGTGCATGGGAAGTCCAGCATTTCAATACAATCACTTCATTATATTGGATATATGTTAACATCCTGGTAAATAAAACACCAGAGCATTTGGCAATATTTATGCTCAACAATACATTCCCCCAAATTCCATCTCTCATTAGATTCTCTTTTTTTCTGTTTATATACATCCAGCCCCCTTCCCGCTATCTCATTTAGCATGAAGTTGCTAGGCAACTGAGGACTGTGCTGTTTATGGCTGAAATTTTAATTAAGCATTGTACTCTTAAAATTGTGCAAATGTTCGCACTAATCAGTATGGGTATTATTAGTCTCAGCATTGTTTGTCCAGAGGGAATTTCAAAAGCAGGCCAAGAGAATTTTGTGTTTGTACATACATGGTCTGTCTACAAAGGGCATTAATATGTCCCTTTCATTGGAAAGCTACTTGGCTTTTCATTTCACTTGCAGGATAGAACAGTATTGATTCTTTTTTTGGTAGCCAATTAGCTTGAATTGCCTCTTTACTCCTATTCATGAATTATGGTAATAATAAAGGCAGATCCAGCTCTTTAGCCATGAAGTATCTTAAATGGGTCTTACATGTATTTATAATCCACCAAACTTCTTTTTCAGGCTAGCCCGGATCCTAGTTCGCCTGCCAGCACTTAGGCTGATGAGCTCTAGCATCACCGAGGAACTGTTTTTCACGGGTCTTATTGGAAATGTTCCCATTGACAGCATAATCCCCTACATTCTCAAAATGGAAACAGCAGAATATAATGGTCAAATAACTGGCACGTCTGCATAGTGGGAACAATGCAATTTGAGGGATTGAAGTAATTTTCACAAAAACCATATAACTACAAAGTTAAAAGAGTTGTGTTTCGGTATGTGCAGATAATTCCAACTTGTTATCAGTTTCCTGACAGATTTCTCCTTGTCTTTTTCTGATGTTGACAAAATTTAAAGCAGCTATTAAAAGACCTGCTATAGGACTTTTTCTGCCACAAGGAATATTTTTGATGCCTTTCATTTAAAAGGCTATAGATGACTGAACATACTTTTCACATGCTTTGTATTTAAAAATTATCAGTGGTTAAAAAGAGTTTTATAATATCAGGTAGTAATAAAATTACTTTAAAAGTAAAAAGAACAGTATGTATATATTTAAAAATATCCTTGGAACTAATGTCTAGCACATGCCAAGGTATAATACTAGCACTTTGTAATCACTTCTTGTCAGAGCAACAGCATTATCAACATCCTGCTTATGAGTATGAAAAATGAAAAAAACTGCATATGTCCTTAGTCAAAACGTTAGTAAATGATTTTTGTAAAAATGTAGAATGCTAAAGGAGACAATCATTTAATCTACAAGAAGTCACTTGCTGTTACATTATGCATGAAATATTAATATGGATTCTTAAATCAGATATCCACATTATATGAAACTATATCTGTTAAATTAGTGCAGTTGTAATACACAGTACAGTGCAGTCATAGTGACTATTATGTGCTACAGGAATTCCCCACACTAGAGGAAAAAAGTGTTTGTCACAATAATGATTAAATATTCAGGTTCCTCCAAGTGTCTATTCAGACAAACACAATCATGACAAATATTATTCTAAGATGAAGCCTTTTGACTTTGGGGAAAATCAGTCACTAACTGGAAGAGCAGTAATTTTCAAATAGAGCCGTGTGATGCTATTTGAGTATGCTCTTTGTATGCTCCAAATTTACTCCTCCTCTCTATACTCTGAACACCCTTATGATCAAGCCACAGGTACAATTTAAGACCTGAAATACAGAAGTATAGAACCTCTGGCTGTAGCAAGAGTTTATTACAAAGCTCTCTCACTGTATTTCTCCCTCCCTCCTTCCCTCACTGAGCACTCCCAGTTTTGCAGTGTTCTCAACTTTCCTGTCACTTAGTTTGAAACCAAAATATAGTTAGGATTTACTCTCACTCATGTACAATTGCAGTTGATGACTGATACACCATGGAGATACAAAATGAACTACTTTTTAATTGTCTCCAGCGATGAGCCATCAACATGTTTGCTAGTATTGGCCATTAGCTGCTACCATAGGTTTTGTTTTAGTATAACTTATTATTATGGCTGTTAAGTGTTTTAAAATCAAAGAATTTTTTTTTAAGTCATAGCAATTAATACCTTCATCTGTTCCTGGCTCATTAGATGCATTAATTATTTTAATTATTTGTGTGTTAGAGGCATTCCTACTTTTGTAGTTTTATGTGACAAAAATCTAATGAGAAGTTCAGCACTTTGGTTTTTCTTCTGTTACTGATATTTATTTAGAAACACCTACTAGGTTGGTGTTTGTGACTTTTCAAAGTCTGATTTGTAGCCAAAAGACCTTAAGGAGCTCTAGATGAGGCTTCTAAAGTAACAAAAAGACCTTGTATATGTCATGCTTGTTAGGAGGCTGACATTTGTAGAACTTACTGTGACACAAAAGACTATTTAATTTTAGCTTCTGGATGCATTAAAAGTCTTCTACGGTTACCATTTTTAGCACATTCAGAATCTTTTTTTCTCAGAAGGATATTAGAGAGTCCAGTATACATGCAGAGATTTGTAATATTGCACTTTTATCTCTCTCAGCTTTTGCTATAGCAAATGAAATTGTCATATTGCTCATGTTATGGGAAGTCTGCTCTCTACATGTGAAGTCAGCTGGACTTCAGATTTTAATGCCGACCATTTGATTGTAGTGTAACTGCTGTGGGTTTGTATCAGCACTTCTGCTACACAGTCCCTATGTTAAGGGTATGCAACCTAAAAATTAATGGTGATATTAACATCAGAAACAGTAGCTACCTTGGAAAGAGTTGTGGCTGCTTTTGTGTTAAAATTTAAAATTTTATTGGGTTATGTCATTGTTCTACAAGCAGAATGCATTGAACTATTGTGATACTTTTTAATTGCCAAAAGGATTATGGAGCTTAATTTGCTTCCAGTATTTCATAAAAATCATTTAAGCAGATAAGAAAGCATTTTAATGGCAAATGAAATATTCCTTAGCACAAAAACTAGCCACTGGAATATTTGGTTTTAAATCTCAATACACACCAGCTAGCTTTTTCTTGACAAACATTTCAACTTCCAATTTTTCGAGTAAAAGGGCCCCATTTTCTGTGTGAAAATTTGTTTGTAATTTTTATTACTTGTGATCGTAACAGTTCAGGAAAGAAGATAAAGGCATTATAGTTTTTTGGGAACAAAGGGATCACATGAAATGAAATGTAAAATGTATGCCTTGCATTGCATTTGTAAATCAAAATGATAAATATCATGCAGCTCTGTTTACAAATAAACTACACTCCCCACAAATGCAAGGCCACATAATGATATCCTTGATCAAACCCTGGTAGTTACTTCCTCTGCAAATAGTTATTAAATAACTTATTAGGGATAAAATATTCATTTGTGTAAATTGTGTTACAACCATGCAATCCATAGGTAGGTTTTATTTCTTGTGCATGTATTTAAAAGATGAAATTAAGCAGTTCCATCCTTAAGATTTGGATATTACCACCTAAAAGCTATAAAGTCCCTCTTTGTGTAGCATCATTAGCATGATTTGCTGGCTTGCAGAGGTCAGAACCAAGCTACTTAGTCCTGATACCATTAACAAAAAGTAGTCTTCCTAACTATACACTATTCCAAGACTAACATTTTGGATTGTAGAAATTTGAACATATATGGGTGCCTGGGCTATTTCCTCCCCAGGGACAGGACTTTGTGCTTCCCCTCTTTGAACTTCATGAGGTTCCTGTTGGCCCGTTTCTCCAGCCTGTCAAGATCCCTCTCGTGGCAGTAGGACCCTGTGATGCACACAGTACAGCTGCAGAATCAGGCAAGTTTTGCACCATCTCTGCAGAAAATACTACAACACTGACATAGTTCTTGGAATTCCTGAGGTTTGTTCCATCCCTCCTGCAGATGGAAGATAGCAACAGGCTAATCTTAATCTAAATCTTAGCCTTATTGTTAAATTAGTTTGGGGTTTTTTCTCCATTGAAAGTGCAAACTTTTCCTTATGAATATTGGACAGGAGAGCTTTTTATTATTGTAATAATTATTGAAGAACTATTTCTTGAGTATTAAATACAGAAATGGCTTGTTTTCATAAAGGTGAAATTTAAACGCCAAACTTGTGTTCACAGAACTTGGAGTCAAAGTATCACAGTCACAAACCAATTCTAAGAAAAGTTCATCTCACTGAAGCTCTAGTTAGTGCAATTCAGAATTCTCTTCAGAATTTTTGAGGTCCTTTTCCTGCTGCTCTTGAAATGAAAATATTTTAACTTGGCAGAAATACAGTAATAAATTACCTGATTAGATTTATCTGAACCTGACCAAATGTGTATACTAGTCATAATTCATTCAGACAAATGTTAGAATTCTGTGCTGAGACTGATGGGGCGTGATAATGAGGCAATGCAGGGAATGAGAATGAGGCAATAATGTCCATTGCCCATGTGCTTCATTGTTTTCCAACTCTTGCGAAGGAACTAGATTTGAATCTTGTAGATAAAAAGCATTTGGGATTAGCTTTGTCATAATGATTTTAATGGCATTTGTGACAAATGGAGGAAGGTATACTACTTTTCTTCCCTTTATTTACTTACATTGGACTAAAGAGTCGGAACTAAGACCACGTACAAAAGTAATCTTTCTCTGCCTATTTACATTGTTTATAAATTAGCTGCAATGCTTTTTGGTATCTGTGGAGTTACTCTGGCATGAAACTGGTAGAAGAGGAAAAAAATTACCTCCAAGGAGAGATCCTTCTAAGAAGTCATACCAGGCTTTCTTTTAGCTGCCTTAAAATGTTAGATTATTACGAAGGCTTAATTTTCAGAGCACTCGGGGGCAAGAAACTATTGTTGCTCTCCACTGATTACTTGGTGTCATTTACCAAGTCTCCTTTTACCATCTTCTGAAGCCCTTGGCCCCCCAGGCAGCCTCAATGCCTCTGGTGAGGAGCTCTGGCTCCAGGTCTGCATGGAGAATCCAGCTGGCTCTGCACTGCCATTACAGCTCCCTTTGGCAAAGGGCACATTCTGAGGCTGTGATAGAGAAACCAAGTCAGGGCTGACGCTTCCAGGGGAAATCAGTTTCCTGACTCTTGCTTCTCCTTTGACAGAGACTGTAAAACATTTGCGTGGTTTTTTTGTTGTTGTTGTGTATAGTACACAGGACTCACAGGTTCCTGAATCATTTCATTCAGGATACTGCAGGTGTTAGTAGATTTTCCTGCCCATTAAAGTTCAGACAGTAGTTAGGATTCTTCCCTGATTACCTGCTGTTTAATTAGTAAAAGGCAATTTTTAAAAAAAAGCACCAAACAGCATGACTAGCAAAGGGCATCAGGAATACAGTTTAACCAGGAAGACAAGACTGGAAATTAATGGGCTGAGGATACTGTCCAAGCAGTGACAAAGCAGCTTCCTGCACTCAGCACCAGTCAGGGCCCTGTTTGAATTGGGTGGAGTGAGCAGTAGAACTGGCAGGTCAGTCGGACACACAGGTGTACCAACACACATCTACTGGATGATAACCATCCTGAAAAGAACAAAAATCTGATTTTCTATTTGAGATCACTCTCCTCCTCTCCAGTTACACTTAATAGTGCAAAACCAGGGGAGGCTGGGGGTTTTTCACTTAGTCTTGTCTGTAAGAGGAAAAGCAGAAATGCTGGCAAACACAGTCAGCTTCCCACCTGTCCCAGGGTTTGCCACACTGGCCATACAGCAACGGAACAGCTTTAGCAGTCGTTTGCTCTGGTGATAAGCATGGGCCAGCTGTGATAGCAGCACACAACAGCTGCAGTCCTAACACCTCCAAACATCCAGGAGGGGTCATGGTCACCCTAGAGAGGAGAGCGAGGGGCAGAGAAAGGACAAATTGCCAGCATCTAGTAGATACTGAATGACAGAAAATTAGTTTAGAAAACAGCTTTATATGAAAATTTACCAAGAGGGCATGGCAAAGGAGAGACAATGAAAACATTTACTTTTTGCACCTTTTTATTCTAAAGTTGCTGAGTCATTTTGACAGTAAATACTCCTGAATTAAGTTCAGGCTTATTGTTTGATGCCACTAACCCTTCTTGTTAGATAATGCTACAGCCCTACTTCAGCTGCAGTCAGTCTTATCAACATATGGGAAATTATTTGTGCAAAAAAATTATAACATTATTTATACTGGGGTTACAAGTTAAAGTTAAATTCTTTGTAAAGTGTAGATTCCCCAAGTCTGAATATATTAGACTTGGGAAACGTCATAGCCCAGAATTACCTTATTACTCAGCTTTTTATTGTGAAGCCATGCTAAGTTCATCACAGGTAATACTGTTGTAATGTTCCATAATTCCCAAAACCTGTTCAATCCTCTTGAGTTACATGAATGCTTTGAAAATGGCTTAAATTCATGCCTGTCTTCTTTCTTTTTAAAGGGTTTGATAGAGTTGTACACGTCTATGTTGTGCCTCCCACCGTTGTGTATTTCTGCATGTTCATTTCTAAAACTCACTCGAGCAGCTGATGCATATGTACATAGCTGTATGTATGTGTGTATGAATGTATATGTTTATACCTCTCTGTCTAAATATATTCTGTACAGTGTATAGAAAATGTGTAGTGTATGTATATATGTACAGATATGGAGCCATTACTCATCAATTCTATCTGCTAAAGTTTTTTATTCATTTCCTAATCCAGAGCTTCCTAATTTGGTGAATCCTCACAAATTTCAGAGCTTTGCACCTATTTTCTAAACCAACCCAAATTCACTATTTTCTGTTCAGAACTGTCAAATATATTCCATGAATTTTCTGGCTTTTACAATATTCTCTTTACCTTTTCTCATTTGGCCTGTAGAAGTCTGCCAGTCAATAGTTAATTGAGCATATAATGAATAAATAACTATAGTCATAGAAAATACTTCTCTGCTCATTATATACTCATTCTCTTCCAGCCTCCTGAGATACATTTGTAAAGTCGTATTTTTTGCGAAGCTTGGTAAGAGACTGATTTTTTGGTTTTAAGTCTTCATCAGTGGCAAACTGAAAATAAACCACATTGCCACTTATCACTGAACTGCAGCACACAGAACATTGGTAGGAGGTAATGGATGCTGCTTAATAAATCAATATTCATATTGTCATAGTGATCACATGAAACCAACCTGTAAGTTAGAGACTGTGTGCTCTGTTCAGTGAAACAGCAGCTGTGGCACAACAGTAATTAAATAGTAGGGACATTGCAGGTAGTTTATTTCTTGGCAAGCATCAAGACTTCTTCAGGATTTTCACAATGCATTTCAGTTGTATATTCACTTTCTGAAGCTGTTCTCTTTATTTTCCAGCCTAAACTGAACACAGCTGGTTGCTTGATTTAGTTGTCAGACTAATGTCTCTTTCCACATTCTGTCCTTTCCTGGGTCTGGAATCTGTGCAGCTTCTGCACTGCCTATGACAGTCCCACTGTCCATGTGGGACCTGGGCACACAGTTGTGAAATGAGATGTGGAGTAAGACAATTTCTTATTCATAATGAGGACTCAAACATTTACATTATCAAAGTATAAATAGGTCTTGTTCTTTTTCCCTTTTGATGAAGATAAAAAGGAAGCCTCCCATAAAGTAAATCTGTTAACTGTGGGTTTTTAAAAAAGCATTTCACAGACCATGCAGGGCAGTAGTTCAGTGAGTCTTGTTTCTGTCATTAAAAGGGGGAAGCATAATTTTCTGGGCATTTATTTCCACCTTTTGTACTCAACATGGCAAAGACTTGTGTATATTTAATCAGATAATAAGACAGCAATCAAACTAATGTGAACTTCATGCATGCTTAAAGTGAACCACAAGTCTGAGGAAAGTTTGGAAAGTTTGCTATGGAAAATGCTGAGAATGTTCTCTTTCCTGGTATATTGGTTAGTGAGCATTTGTAAGCTTTTATTTCAAAAATAGGAATAAACCTGTAGCATTTCAAACCTTACTTCTGCGATTTTCAGCAGGAAAAATATTTCAATTAATGTCAGGAAGTCCTGTGACAGATGGTCCTTCATTGGTGCCTGGACAATTAGTGCTGTTTGAATGCTTGTTTTCCTCTTTAAAGGTGAATAGAAACCTGAAAGTCTGTTAACGTCATTGTTCTGCAGGAACAGTTTTAAAGTTTAGGAAGCCAATTGGGGCATTAATCAAGATTGAATCTGTTTAAAAATTCAACTATGTATTCAGAAAAAAAAAAAGCAAACAAAAGTTCTTTTATATCCACATTTGAATTGTTTGTATTCTGAAGGACAAAATATTTGCTCAAATTTAGTGGCAATAAAGGCTCTGCGATAATACAACACAGGTCCATTTTATGGTATTTTCATGATTGTGGATTAAAGTAGGACTAGATAAATTTCAAACAAAAAGCATAGTCTTTAAGAAGAAAACATTTCACTTACAGACTGTATATGTTAAATTTTTCATATATGTAATCAATATCATATGTTGGAATATTTTTAATAATTAATCTGTACTCTTAAATACACTGGAAGCCAGTGTTCATAGTTTCCTAACTGAAAACTGCACGTTGTTTTATCTGTATTGGCCTACTAGGGAGTACTGAGCTCCTACTAAAAGAACAAATTTTTATAAAAGGAAGCATCTACTTTCAATTCCTTGGGATATTTTCTGGAAGCCTCTGTTCATTATAATTTAGAAAACTATTGTTTATGTTTGTTTTAAAAACTTTGCAAAAGTTGTTAATTTCCCACAGCTTCTTTTGTGAAATCAGTATTGTTGTGTGTGATAGCATTTAAAAATAATAGCATGTTCTTTTTTTTAAACTAAATTTTATATCCAATGTCTTCAGTCACAAAGAGGAATTTGCATTGTTGTGTTTGTATATAGAGTATTGCAGTGCATGATTTAGCTCATGCATTTTATTAAATGCTGTTGTATCATTATATTGTTGTGGTTAATACTAGTAGCTAAATGAGGTTTCTACCATTAAAGTGAATTACAAATATAACTGCATTCTTGAGTTTTATTATGAAGTTCATTTAATTTCCTCTTGAACAGGAGCTGTCTAAGGCAAATCTATAATTCACAATCTTTTAGGGGAGAAACAGCATTTTGCCTTCACTACAGTGATTATCTTATGAGAGATTTAACCGGGTCTGGTACAGGAGAGAAATCCCATTAACTTACTGACTCCAAGGAGCTGCTCTAGGAGGAGAGGAGGCTTTTCCTAAGGTTTTAATTCATCTTGAATAGACAAGCTTTGGGTAGCCCCGCACCTCTCGCTGCTGTGCTCCGCCCCTGGCCCCGCCCCCCTGGCACCGCCCCCCTGGCACCGCCCCCCTGGCCCCGCCCCCCCGGCACCGCCCCCCTGGCACCGCCCCCCTGGCACCGCCCCCCTGGCCCCGCGCCCCTGGCACCGCCCCCCTGGCACCGCCCCTGGCCCCGCCCCCCCGGCACCGCCCCCCTGGCACCGCCCCCCTGGCACCGCCCCCCTGGCACCGCCCCCCTGGCACCGCCCCCCTGGCACCGCCCCCCTGGCACCGCCCCTGGCCCCGCCCCCCCGGCACCGCCCCCCTGGCCCCGCCCCCCTGGCCCCGCCCCCCTGGCACCGCCCCCCTGGCACCGCCCCCCTGGCACCGCCCCCCCGGCACCGCCCCCCTGGCACCGCCCCCCTGGCCCCGCCCCCCTGGCCCCGCGCCCCTGGCACCGCCCCCCTGGCACCGCCCCCTGGCACCGCCCCCCTGGCCCCGCCCCTGGCCCCGCCCGCCCCCGGCACCGCCCCCGGCACCGCCCCTGGCCCCGCCCCCCTGGCGCCGGCGGCGGGCCCGGTGCGGCGCGGCAGAGCTTCCGCCAGGGGGCGCGCGGGAGCGCCGCCGCCCTTTCCGGCAGCCGCCGCGATGCCGATGAAGGGCCGCTTCCCGGTGCGCCGGACCCTGCAGTACCTCAGCCAGGGCGACGTGGTGTTCAAGAGCTCAGTGAAGGTTATGACCGTGAACTACAACACGGCGGGAGAGCTGAGCGAAGGCGCGAGGTGAGTGCGGGGCGAGGCGGGAGCGTGGGCTGCCCCTGCAAAGACACCAGGGCTTGCGCGGGCCGCGCCCTCCGCAGAGACAACGCGCCAGTCCTTGCGTGCTTTTCTCTTTCTTTCCAGAAAGTTCGTGTTTTTCAACATCCCCCAGATCCAGTACAAGAACCCTTGGGTGCAGATCATGCTGTTCAGGAACATGACTCCCTCGCCCTTCCTGCGGTTCTACCTGGGTAGGTCCCGCCGGGGGCCGCCGGAGCTGCAGAGCCGTGGCCGCGCCGCGCTTGTGCCGTTCTCCCTCGGCCCTGCCTCGGCTGCAGCGCGCAAAGCCCCTGCTTGAAAGGAACAGGGCTTTAGCCGTTAGCAGCTCCCCTAGAACCACCTTCATGGAGGTTTTGCTTTTGCACTTAAAACATTGCATTAAACATTAACTGCAGCAGGGAAGCAGATTGTTCATTTGTATGCGTTTAAAGCCTCTCTAAACGGCACGCAGGGGGGGAAGTGGTAGCACCTGATACATTATTATGAATTTTTCTTGACAGACAATGGAGAACAAGTTTTGGTTGATGTGGAAGATAAAACCAACAAAGAGATAACAGAGCATGTTAAAAAAATCCTGGGGAAAAGCAAGTAAGTAACATGTAGTAAGCTAACATACCATCTACCATACATAATACAAACTTTTGTGGAATACAGAAGGAAATACCACTTTTCCCAAACAAAATTGACACAAGCATGGGGAAGTCCACAAGCTGGGGACTGTAAATCCATCTTTCTGATAACCTGGGTCTATGGAAGGGAGAGGAAGTATTGCAGTTGAGACTTCTGAGAGTAACAAACCGATCTCTTTTCTAGAGGAACACTTGAAAAAGAAGAAAGAGAAAGGAAAAAACTATCACATCCAGCAACCTTCGGGCCCAAGAAGTATCATCTGCGAGAATGCATGTGTGAGATTGAAGGCCAAGTTCCCTGCCCTGCTTTTGCACCATTGCCCAAAGACATGAGGGGAAAATACAAAGCTGCTATGAACAATGAATCAGCAGCCTGACATCTCAAGATCTCAAGTCATGCAGCTGTTTTTCCTCAGGGCTGGACAATGAAGGTGCTTCAGTGAGAGACAAGAGCTAACAGTTAGTGGGAAGAGGAACAAGCAAGTTCGTTCAGTACAGACAACTCTGCCTCATAAACCTTCTTACAGCTACATTTGAATTGTTTGTATTATTACAATAAATATTTAAGTGAAAAATGAATAAAAGTCGAAACTGGCACCAAAAAAGCTGGGGTTCTACTAAGTATTGCAGTCAACACTGGAAAACAAAATTACTAGAGTCTTACTTCCTGTTCGTGCCTGGACATAGACAATTATGGCAAAACCAGTATCATGTTTTCTTTGGGACAGAGAGGCTAGACTAGAAAGTTAAATCTTGGAAGCAGCACAGAATTCCATAATTTATAGAAAGTGGTGCAAAAGTCCCTCTTGTACTAACTGAAGACAGCCAAATGATAATGTAACTCCAATCTCAAATCAAATATTGAATTTTCTTAATTTATGTAGTTATGAATCAGAAACAGTTCAGAGTCTTCATTTCCAGCAAGATACAACTTTTGCAGCTGATACTGCAGCTCTGAGAAACACTGACCCAGTCAGGAACGGAGAATGGGCAAACTGGTATATGAAAGATAAGTTTTACAATTATCAAAAAAAACCCTTCTAAATCATCACAGCTTCTGCATCACCAAACACTTACACCACACCTGTAATATGTATAAACATGATAGACTGTACTCCATTGTACAGACCTTTATGTCAGGCTTATCCATGCCAGTTACTGTAGAACTGTAGTGCAGCATTTCTGAACTCATGGTTGAATACAAAATTTCACACTGATTGAAGCATCCTGTACAAATTGTTAAGGACAAACACAACACAAAATAAACATGTTGTTTTATTTCATCTCTTTTTACAAAGTTTTCATACAGAGTAGTGCATGCAGTTGTAACAAAAGTCAATGCTAATTAGTTATTGAGCTTTATGCTTAAGACATCTTCATTCCCTTGTGCCTTGCAAGCCTCACAGCACTCCCTATACCAGCGAAGTTCTTCACTTTTGAGATGACTTTAGTATTAGCTGTCTACTCTATCACATTTAACACTGACAAAGATCATGAGGTATGCTAGTCTGTTACCTGCTTGTAAAAATAATGTATTACATATACAATAAGAATAGTTATTAGTGTATTAGCCAGAAAATATAAACAAGGCAGGATAGTTGCAACAAGGAAAAAAACACATTTAATTTGAAAGCTGAAGCCACTGAAACATTTTTTCATGTTGATACCTAAAACAGCATTAGGTTAGAGTGCAGGAAGCAATCCTCCTGACTAGCAACCAAGTCTGTCCTAAATAACTGCCTTACACTATCTCTCTTAAACAATTCCAGGGATTCTGTTTAGCTATCAACAGTTTTTGCTGCCTTCATGAATCTGGTGCCAGGCACCTATGTTCTGTTCAAGACCTTTCAGAATCCTCTGTTCTTTCTTGGTGCAAAATAACACTCGGGGATTCGATCAGCTCTGATAAAACATCAGTGTAAGAACTTCATGGTCTTAAGCCAACCTCTTCTGCACACCTTTCAAATCCAGATTTGGGGTACACCAGACAGAACATCAGGTATCCTTGACTGGCTGGTCTGAGTTACTTCAACCCCTTACTAGTGCTATTAAGTGAGGATATAGGTGGTTTGGGCTTTTTAAACAACAGTTCCACAAGTCCCTACCTCCACTTACTCACAGCTAGGAACTAGAGCTCCTGCTCTTTAGGTAGCAGTTATTTGTCTCTAAAATCTTATGCAGTGTTGAGGTTACAGCTATGTCAGTATCAGAGACATAATTAAAACACATGTCCCATTCCACAGAACTTCACACTTCTGAGTAAGGCCACTACTGTTAGTGCGATCTGCCTGATTTTCTTCCATTTCAGCTTTAAATAAAGAACCCTTTAAGACTAACTCACCACCACCACTACTGCAAACATTGATTTCTGATGATGAGCCTGTGCCTCTCAAATATAAAAATCAAAGCAAGTTTTTTTTCTTTTGAGAAAGATTCCATCTTTCTCAAAAGCCCTGCATTTACCCAGCTGTAGGTCCTTCCGCATCACAGGTGCTGGCTGTCACCTGGTCATCCCCCAGGCCACAGGATTACAGGAGGTCTTCAATCTGAAGTTCCTTATGTAAAACAGATATGCCTGATTCTCATAAGAACTGAGGGAATCTAACATGAGAAAGAATTGCTATTTGGCACTACTGCAGCCACAGACTTTTTCTCCCAGCTTTCACAAAATTCCAGTTCCGTGGCATCTCAGCTTTCCATTATAAACTAAATTTTGTGTTGAGTGCTACAAAAAAAGTGTTCTCACAAATACAACAAACATGATCATTCTGTCACCCAGATGATTTAAAGGAAGGTGTAGATTCCATAATGTAATTAGCGATTGGAGGTTCACCCTTTATATTATAGTTAGAAGTGGTGCTGGCCTGATGCCTCTTTCCCTGGAAGTGAGCACTTGCTCCCTTATGAGCAGGTCTGAAGCCAGCATGATGCTATGACACCAAAGTCTGTGCTCAGAGCAAATGGGAAACCAGAACTGATGAAAAGAAGCATCCAAATTTTACTTGGGAATCTTTATACAGACACTAAAAAGCTACTCATAAACTAAGATCAGTTAGAAAGTTCTTCTCAGTCTTAAAATCCCTTTTATGTATTTATTAGCATTGCACAAACTTGATCTGTGAGCCTGTACATTCAGCACCCTGGCGAATCACAGCAGCTCTTTAACAGCATGTTCCCAGAACACCATTAGCATTCAGCTACCCTGGGTCAGGAGAGGATGAAAGAGTTTTAGAAAAGTTTTCATCTCTCTTTAGTCAAAGCCACACTTGAAAGGCTAACACTACAGCAGGAAGCGGTAAAGAGGGCAAACCAACATTCCAACCAGTTCCACATCATAGTTCCCTATTAGCACTTAACCCCTTTGACCAAAATAAGCATTCAATAAGACCAGTTAGCATTAAAAGTGCTGTAAAAAAGTTACTTTAAAATTTCTTACAATAAGCTTTTGAGACCAGCAGCATTCCTCAGATTCTTTCTTCAAGACTGTGTAGTAGTGGCAATGTCTAAATGAAAGTGCTTTCAAGTCAGGATTCTCCCAATTTCCTCTTGTGATCTGTACTCCTGCCTGTAAGTATCTGCTTTACCTTCCCATATTTAACAGCAGACTGAATTGTTACCCAGCCCTATTGCTGCTGCTTCAGCAGTTAGATTTCTCCTTCTGCTTTGCTAATGTGTGCTTCAGTTCCTTTAAGTTCTCTGTCAGTACCTCCACCTCATCCAGTCGTCCACTATGTTTGGCATCAAATATATAAGCTTTAATATTATCTATCTGTTGGAGAAGCAGCTCTTCCTCTATAGCCTCCTCTCCAGAGATCTCACTGCCATCCTCCACTTCAAAGGGATTGACAGAGGATCCCTCTTCAAATGGATTCCCTGAACTCCAACTGCCCCCAGGCTTTTCAAATGGATTTTCATCCTCTTCAAAGGGGTTTGAAGTACTGCCAGGTGCTCCATTACTTTGTTCATCCTCCTCCTCACTTTCAAATGGATTATATTCTTTTTTACCACTTTGCTGAGCTGTGTTAGAGAAAGAAACCATTGGAGAGGTGTCTTTGGCAAACGGGTTAGCAGGATCTTCCTCTACCTGAGGGGTATCTGTTTCATCCTCAAAGGGATTTAGACAGGCTGGCTGATCCTGGTCTTTGTCACACTGTGGGACATTCTGGGGTTTGAGTGTGAAGGTCAAGGGCTCCTTAGCTGGCAGCTGCTCAACAGCAGGAGTTTCAAAATTTGTGTCCCCTTTCATCCACGTAGCAGCCAAATGCTGTTTGACTTCCCTGAAGTCTAAGGAGCGTGTCCTTGAATGCTGAGACATGAATTTATGGTGCTCTCTTTCCCACTCTTTTTCATGAAAGACCTGAAGTTCCTTCCTCTGTATCTCCTCCTCTTCTGCCTGTTTTTTAGAAAGCTCAATAGCTTTCAGAGTTTGTTGTTGATCATATTCATCCTGAAGCTGCATCAGGTTCTCTTGCAAAGTATGGACCTCATCTATCCTATTAGCTGCCTTTGCTTGCTTAATAAAGGATGTGATATTGTCAATCTGCTGAAGAAGTGGGTCTGCTCTCTCGCTCTCTCTCGAAATGCTAGATGTAGGTAACCAGCCTTCAGATTTTCTGACTGTTCCTTTTTTTATGTGAGTTTCATCACCATTAACTGCAGATGCAGATATGGAGATAAACCCCTTCTGCTTTTCCTCTTGTTTTCCCTGTGTTTCAAGAGCGACCTAAACAAAAAAACATGTAGTAAGAAAACACCATGTGCTTGAAAAATTTCATTCTAAATATCCATAGATACAAGTTAGTTGATCTTAAGATATTGCTGGCTGTTGCTAAAAGGGATCAGCTGCAGCTTTGGTTGCTTTGCAGAAAATTCTTACTTTCATACTATTCCTTAAATGCTTCCCATGAGTTTGTGATTATATTGATGAAAATCCCATGACATCTGCCTCTACAAACTTGAGGGAAAGTAGGAGCAACAGTTCTCTTTATAGAGGAAAAAAATGCCTAATGCAGCTGTGCAAAAAGTGGTCTAGATTGATTTGGACATTAATCATATCACATATTACTACAGCAGACAGCTGTAATAGAACATCAGTGTTTAAGGTCACTGGTATCACTGGCTTTTGGAGTGGGATGATTCTTATTTCTCAACTCATACCTCAAGATGAAGTTGGCTTTAGTTTATAATTAATGATGTCCTCCCTCCTAAAGGAAAAAACCCTCTCTCCCTGAAGAGGCATCCTTATTCTAATATGTCATTTTCCACTAATGAAAGAAGTTTCCAAATTCTACTTCTGTGAGTGAATTCCTGAACACAATTTCAAAGTCAATATAAACTGACACACTTCAGGGCTTGCTCTGCACGCACTGCAGCAGAAACAGCCCATGCACCTGAGTCCCTGCTGCTTTCTAGAAGTGTCCAGCTGCTCCATGCCCACCTACTTCTGTTCTGAGCAGAACAAAGCAGGAGCTAGATGAATCCCTGGGAAAGGGGATGGGACAATGTGGATGAAAAAATGACAAACTGAAATCCAGTGTTGAAGGCAACTACTCATACCCACACAGCTCCCAGGCTTGTATCTGTGAGAAGGCCTGATACAAGATGTAGCAGATCCTAACCTGTCTTACCGTATGCAGTCTTCTCTTCTTCAGTTCTTCATACTGATCCTTGGTTGGCAGGGACATTAGGCCAAGCAGTTTTTCCTGGAAAAAATCGAAATGTTTACAGTGCTGCTTGCAGGTATTCAGCCCATTTTTCAAGTCCTGAAGAAGAGATACTACCAGCAGAAACCCCAAAAACACATCGAAGATGCTTCTACACTGCAGTCCCCACGGCAGGTCTGCACACACCTTTGCTGGCACAGCTGCACTGCTGGGTGGGCCCACACCTCAGCAAGGGGAAGAGCCAAGGCTCACACATCTCTTAGGTTTCCCAGGCCCAGTGCTGCTCTGAGTGCAAGTTCTGTGTTCAAGACAGCTTATTTAAGGCTATCATAAGTCATTAGGGGAACTACAGAAAATGCAGAAAATGTATAGAACTCAGGCTCCTGTCAAAATAGTTCCAAATCACAGGGCTGCCTAGCAGAGAAGAGAACGCTATCTAAAATGTACATTCATCTCACAGCATATGCTCTATTTACCTGAACAAAAAGTGTAGCTGAGTATCTTATCATTCGCTGAAGTTGTAGTGTTTTAGGATGAGGTTGAGGATCTTCGTGCAAGCCTAGACTCAAAATCTTCTTACTGAATCAAAGCAAACATACAGCCTCATCAGTTCTAAAACAAAATCAGGAAAAATGCAGCAAAAGCAGAGAGACAATACTGGATTAAAAACTTCTGATGTTCTTTTAGATAGACAGTTTTGGATATTACAATTTGTAACACTTTCCACTCCCAGCCTTATAAAAACAAAGAAACCCTGTACAAATAATTCCTTCCCCCTAAATGGTGCTGCTACTTGTTTCCTCTATGTTTAGTTATTCCTACTGCAGAGGAATGTATGAATTTTAAGGCTGGAGAAGAAAGTAGAAATTGGTAGTGTACAGGAACAGCATCTACCTTTTCAAATGCTCTTTACAACAGAGCAGACAAATTGATCACCCATATAATCAGTAAAGTCATAACAGAGATACACACATGCTGGGGGTAAAAGGGAGAGAGATGATCTTTTACCTTAAGGCATCTATAAATTCATACATTTTTTGAATCTCCACCCTCAAGTCGTTAGCATGATCAAGGTTGTAGGCTGTCTCCCCAGCACTAAGGAATAAACAGAACTTTACTGTAAGTCATGCATCCAGTTAACACCACATACAACATTACAAGTTCCCCCAAGATGACCAAGATTCAGCAGTGGTAAGAACTGCTAACACTAGAGGGCTGGATGACTTTATTTCAGGCTCATGTTTAAAAAAACCTTTCTTTGTAACAAAAGTGGAAAATTATAATCATTTTGTGAACATGAACACTTCATAGAAGATAATTTTATTTATGATTATATTATTACTACTCTAGGAGAAACTGTATTCTAACACAAAAATGCCACTCAACAAGTAATACCTAAAATGTACACTTGCTTAGCAAATGTATCTATTTTGTGGAGATTTTTTTCAAGGCAACTTGGTGGGAAAAAAACTCTGAGTAACTAACTGTACCACTAAAGCACAACAGTCACCTGCACTAGCATGTAAGAAAGCAAAATAATAGGCTCAACAAGGTGTACTATTTAAGACGCCATTACATGACTGTCCACATAGGGACACAAATCAATTACAGACACTTTTCTAGAGTCTCCTCTTTATTGATAAAACAAATTAGGATTTAGTGGGGAAAACTCTTCACCAGTTTTTAGCTTGCCTATCCTTTTGTACCACAAATATAAATTATAAGAATCACTTTCTCAAAAGCAACTTCACTACCCACAGGATTCCAATTTCCAGGACACAGTACTAGTCAGAAAACTTTAATTTTGCCAATAACAAGCCTGTTGTTTTCTGACGTTTACTTCCATTATCCAGGACATTTGTATTTTTACTTTTCTCCAGCTGCCAAGTCACATAACCCAATCTTTCATGAATTAATGACAAAAGGCAGTAGTATCTTAGCACGTTTTTCACCTTCTGTACTTCTTTCTTCCTATTACAAGGAGTGTTTTTGCAAAAGCAATTTTGTTACTAATTTTTCTACAACCATTAGATCTAAAGGACAGGTACAGCAATATTTGTTAACTTTCACTTTTCAAAAGGAAATGCTTCCTAGTCAAAGACCAATGTGTGTATTTCTCTTACTGTACAAGCCAAAAGTATAACCTGGCAACCTCTTACAGAGAGAGTTGGAAACACTTAAGTTACCCCAGTGAGAGAATACTACTGCAAGAAATTACGCACAAAACTGAAATATGAGACTGTTGCTTATTCAGTGCAGCACAGGGTAGGCCAGGTACACTCAGAACAAGTGCTAGGTGAAGGTGCTTTACACAGAACAGACAGGAAGTGTTCTAATGATTTGCTGCTGCTGGCGTTCCTCAGAAGCCAGAGCATCCAGCTGAGGACAGCAACAGCTTACTGCAGCTGTTTTGAAGAGGCTCATTTACACAAGAATTGTAGCCTTGTACTTCCTTTTTTGCAAAGATGATGTGTCAAAATATGATAGTAGTGCCTCACTGGGAAGTGGCTTTAAAAAAATTAACCGAACGACTTCTCTGTATGTTACCACTAATAATTAATTCAGTACTTCTTTGTATGAAGAGCATCCAGAAGACAACAGATCACGAAACACTGATTTTTCTTTTAATGTACACACTCTTGCAGCCTTAGTACACCACTTCCTTACTACTTCCCACACTTAGAGGAAAAATACATATACTCATAAACATAACCAGCAATGGGGCTTACTTTAGTGATTCTGCCATCCTTATGTATTCTGGTGCTTTCTGGTCAACCTTCTCCATGCAGAGTCGAAGTTTCTTGTTTAAAACAAAATATATAAAAAGAGAACTTATATTAAAACATGAATGCAAGAACATGCTGACATACATCTTTTCATGCTGCTTGTGCAGATTTAAAGTTAACCATGATGAAAGCCACTTTAACTACTCAGGATGACAAGACTCTCCTGTTATCTTCAGAACACATATGGCGTTGTCAGGAACAGAGAAAGACTTGCTGTAGACCTGCAAGGTGGACTTTGAATCAAGAAGCTGTTTGAATGGATGACTTGGACAACTTCTAGCCTTACATCTTTTCACCAACAAGAGCATCAACAGAAACTCCCATTAATACTAACCCAGGTAGTTTGTGGACTCTACTGAAAAGATACCTGGTAATCATCAGTACCAGCTGCAAAGCACATTTGAACGTCATGTTGGTAGAGGTGGTTCAAAGAAAGCATTTGCCATCAGTGTGAGGACAAACAGTGGGGACAACATCAAGTCCCATAGCTGCAGTGCAGCCCACCAATCAAATGCACAGCGTATCACTGGTTTAAACAAGTTCACAATTTTAAGAGATGCATGTCTGAACTACTAGTTCCAGATGAGAATGAAGATGTATTTTAAAAAGATGTTTGAAATTAATGCGGGATATAAATACTATATTGCAACTGATTCCAACATTTCAGATATGTCTTGGTTACGTGGCATAAACACCCAACAGCCTCTTCTAACACAAGTCAGTATTAAGTCATAAATTAAGAGCTTAGACATGAGGTAACAAGCCAAAAGTCAAGTAGTGACCACTGCAGACATACACACTGTAGCACAGAGCTTGACTTACCTCATAGAGTTTCACAATTTCTGGTGTGTATTCTTTCTCATCAATCTGTTGCTCTCTCTTCAACAGGGTGTCTTTGCAGTGCTGACAACAACGGATTCGGTCATCATCCTTCTCATCCAGAACAGAGCTCACGCTGCTTATGCTGCTAATGCTGCCACGGCGGGAGCCATGGACACTGTTGGGTGAGGAGTTCGGGCTAGTATGAGAACCCAAGGCCTCTTTGCTGGCACTAGTGAGTTTGCCTAAAAATTATACACAGGTAATTTTACAGTAACTGGAGAAGCCAAAAGATTTTACCAACACAAACAAACTGCCCTTTAACAGAAACTTTACATTTAGGTGGTATTAGAAAACCAGGTTGAAAGAGTCTGCTGAAAGCCATGCAGGGATTGCACGACAACCACAACTGCAAGTCGGAATTTGGGTCTTCACTGCAAATCCTGCTGTATTTAAAACTAGCTAGAGAGCAGGCTGCTGAGCATCACCTACTTTGCTCATGCCTAGAAGCATTCTCATGTTTGAGCCTGCACAGTCACAAAACAATGTGTAGAACAGGTATGATAATGGTGTCCAGGCATTGTGCTTGAACACTCCAAAAGTGTTTAAGTTAATGTCATTTATGTCCACAGAAAATAGTCTCCTCTCCAGTGTACCACATGAGGAAAATAAAGGCTTGAAGTAGTTCTTAAAGGCCTATACGTGAATTTCCTTAAGTTGTTGTCCCAAGGTGCAACATTTGGACAACACAGACAAAATTGGAAATATCCACAGTATTTTTAAATGTCAAGAACCTTGGCAGT
Organism: Corvus moneduloides; assembly: GCF_009650955.1. NCBI lineage: Eukaryota > Metazoa > Chordata > Aves > Passeriformes > Corvidae > Corvus > Corvus moneduloides. The sequence goes on from NC_045486.1 coordinate 331,762, forward strand.
TCCTAAAGTTAACAGCTCCATAGTTATGGTACTCAGTAGAATAAATAATAGCTGTATTCAGCAGGAGTTCATACTACTATTATTTCTAGTAAATTTTTCAGTGTTATGCAACACTTCCAAATCTGAAGGAACAGAGACAAAGAAAGGAGAAATCATTCTTTGTATTCTGTTTCATAGACAAGTGTCTGCATGAAACTGAACGGAAGTTTTCTGCAGAGCCAGACTATTACCAGCATATTTTTTTCTAATGACAAAAAGCCAGGATGCACTCAAAGCGAACTAAGAAAATGAAGAATAAACTCCATAGTACTTACTTGCCAAAGGAAGATTCACAAATTCCATGCACTTCTTGCACATAATAGACCCACAAAGGCGGCAGTGGTGACGTCGGTTTCGGATACTGAACTTACTGCCACAGTCTGGGCAAAATGGAACATCGTGATCACTGACCCAGGGCACAACAGACTTCTCTATAGCTGTGAGCAGGAATACACACCACATAAGTATTCAATTCTTCAGCTGGTTAAACTACAGGGGCAAATAATCTCAGGTAAGCTCACACCAACCTCTTATTTTAGCTGACTCAGTGTTTGCTCTGTCAAACGATGTAAGCTGGTAGAAGATAAACAATATATTCAAGAAAATTATACTTTTGCAAGGAAAAAACCCAACACAACTCAGCCCAACAAGTAAAAGAAACCTGGCATTTTTAAGAGCGAGGAGTTTCTGCCGGTTTTACACCAGACTCATGCAACTTTTGTACTTTTTTTCTAATTCCATATCCATACAAGTGCTAAACAATGACTTGTCAAACCTGTACAAATCAGCAAATTGGTTTTGCAATAATCCTTATTGCAGCCAACATTACTGCATCTGAGCCAAAATGCAAGTGTACCATTGACAGATTTTGAAGAATGAGAAGCTGGAAGAATAATGACAAAAAAAATTGGTGAGTAATTTAGTGAAATAAAAGATGGAGAAAATAAAACAGGAGAACAGATGGTTCTTGAAGCATGTGGAAGTAGCATATTCAGCTTGAAAATGGTGCATAGAAACAGAAATCATACCCACAGCACAGGCTCAAACCATGCACAGTACTCAAGGTAATGTATAAAGAGAGTCATAGTTTAGTATCCTTTAGAAAGTGTACTCCTAGATAAATGGGCACACTTCATACTGAAATATAATTTTTTAAATCTAGGAAACATTTAGAAGGCTGGAATATTAAAAAGCACCAAATTTACCTTTTCTAACCTGATTATTAACTTATTGACTTCAACTACATAGTGATCAATCCTGGCTGCTCGGTGTTTCTTGAATTCAGAAAGACGGCTTCTCATAGCACCTGCAGAGATAACAGAAAGCTGTCCTCGTCACCCAAGTACTCTGTATGGATTTAAATGCCTCTTGAAAGACAGATGTCTCTTCACCATTTATTTCTTATGTTCAAATTCAATTTTAAAGACACATTGGAATCCTACATTTTCACAGCGTTGCTGTAAATAAAACATGCAGGTTAAAGCCTAATCTTCAGGCTACCAATAAACAGTGTTTTACTTCTACTACAGAAAACAAGCAGCACTATGTTAGAGAGAACATCTCCAACAATTTTTTTTTCTCCATCTTCATTTGTCAGTTACATTTGGTAAGCTGTTACCTCCTAGCAGTGTTCTCAAAACCAACTCCCTTTAGTTTCCTGGCTACATGTTGAACAAAGAGAAGAAGCAAGTCCAAGGATTACCGGAGGTCTGTGCAACATCAATTTTGTTTCCTGCTTCTGATCATCTCTACACCTTTAGGGGTCTGAATCAAATCCTTGATGACAGTTCAGATTTCCAGAAAACTGATCACCAAGTATTGATAGAACAATACAGCATCTCTTTAAGAAACGTACAATTCACAGTTGATTACGGTTTAAGATTACTCCTTTTCCAAGTAAGGTGGGCGAGGTATTAAAATTCAAAGTTATAGACAAAAAAACAAAAGACCCCATACCAACCAACCAACAAAATCTTTCTTCCAGCTGGTAGAACTCAAAATCAGATGTTGCTTTTTGATGCTACCTAACGTAAGAATCTCACTTCCTCATGCTAATAAAATAACAAAAAAAATCTCCAAAGATGCATTCATAGGAGTGAAAGAGTTCCACTGGGTAACTGATTTAAGCCACTGCTTTGGAGACATCACACAGTCCCTTTCACTGATCCATCCCATGCCAAAATCCCTAAGATTCATCTTCTCAACTCTCACAAGAAAGCAGTTCTCACTTCTCTAATGTTCACAAACCTTCTCCTTCAATTTACTGTTTGCTAGTATTTACACTATGATCGTTGCTCAAATACTTACAAAGTCAAAAGTAAAGCAATGTACAGAACTCAGACCCCCCAGACCCAAAGGACTCAGCCCTAGTCTGTCAGCACCATAGTAGAAACCCTCCCAGGATCCACCGGACATGGTGCTGCTTCCTCCTCCCAAAATAACCACAGTTTTTCTGTTATAGTAACAGATCATTGCCAGTAGCAATATTTATAATTACAAGCTCGGTCAGCTTATCTTTGAAATCCTACACATCTAGATTTAGATTCAGAGGAGTGGGGGTTGTTTGTTGTTTGGTTTTTTTTTGGTTCGTGTTCTTTTTAAAGTAAGCCCCCTTTTAATAAGAGGTGATCTACACCTCAAATCCAAGGAAAAAGCTGAAAGTTTTATCAATGGATAATCTTTTTGTCAAACATGCAAAGTAACAGCTACTTTAAGTGTAGCCCAAAAGCTGGAGATTTTATATACCTATAATTTAGCTATTAATTAGTGGATTATCTGTTTTGTAAAGTCACAAAATGAAGCTAGTTGCACAGAGATAAACACAGATTAAACAGATCTCAGCAGCACAGGCACAATGACATGACAAACAGCTACCTGAAGGGTAGTTTGGGTACTGATTCTATACACAGCTTTTTCTTCTCCCCATTAACTCTGTTTTTCCCACACCCCACCCAATGCAGACAGGCTGCCCACAGTTAATATGCAAACCAGAACCCCCTGCTAGTGAATCCAGCGCAGCACAGACACAATTCCAAGCCACTTCAGCAATACTGTAGCACTTTCTCAATTCAGCTCAAAAGTTATCCCCACTGTGTATTGCTTTCTAGCTCTCCTACCTACTTCCTGGGGCTCCCACATGTATGGATCTATTCCACCATAGCTGAATGACTCATATCGTTCCTGAGATCCAGAGTCAGTTCTGTCATCATCTTCTTGTTTCAGCAATTTCTTCTTTGCTCTTTTGGCCTTCTGGACTAGATCTGAAAAAGATAAACCCAAGTTTTCTAACATGTCAGCAAGTCACCAAATATTCATCATGTGAAGCCAGTATAGAATATTCCCCTTCTTTAACAGAAAGTTTTTTCCTGGATAAGTTTATCCTCAAAACATTCTTAGAACCAAAATGCAGTTCAGAGCACCATAGATGACACAAAATGCTCTTTGTTGTCTGTTGTAAAGTAGCCTGAGGTCCTAAGAACAAAACAGTAGGTTAAAACATTCCATTGTGGGACTTCACTGTAAAACAGCAACGTGTCTTAAACTATGGGACCTGTCACACAGCAAGGGGCACCATATAGTTTTATCTTAATTCTCCTAATTCCCAATTATTTTCTTCAGATTCAAGGATGTTCAACACTTTCCTTGTCTTGTTGCACAAACTATGAATTTCAGTGTGCTTGTACACATAAATAATTTTTCAAATACTCAATAGCCCACTGTTAGGGCTAGGGTTTCACAAAAAAAAAGTTGATTAATATTTCAAAAGTCTATCTCAAGAGAAAAAAAAAATTCATGACTGCTAGGCCACTATTTCTAGCATACTAAAACAAAACCAGAGAGACTTTTGCAGGAAACACAGAGAATTATTGCCATATTTTAAACGTTTTTCTCTCAATATAAAATAACACAGTGCATGCAAGGGGGTAAAAACAGAACTCAAAGGGATTTTCCAAACACTATTGAAAGGTGGAAATCCATAACAGATATGGGACACTCCTAACATCTCCTGCCAGTTCCACCACTCACATTCTTTTCCACGTTTTTGCAACAACAACCTTTCTTAACTTTACACTTTAACTGCAACCACAGTTTTATCTACTGTCAAAACAAGAAATTAATGAACTGGAACCTTGCAACTACCAGAGATTCCCCATATTCTCTACAGTCTTCTGTACCCTAATTCTTGGGTATTCACGGGGTTACAGTAAACAGAATAAGTAAGATAAAAATAAGTAGATAAGTAGATAAAAACAAAACAAAAAACCCAAAGAGGTCAATAATAAAAATCGTGCATAAAATCAGACATTTGACGAGTCTTTAGCGCCTACTTTAAAATAAATTTATGGAAAGTATCGGGAGAAGGTAAATACTATGGCCCAAAGAGATATGCAGAAGAATGGAACTGCATGCCTCGCCTTTAAGTCCCTTCAATTAATATTTTATTATTGTCAGACATTTGGGAGCACTCGAAGTACGAGCAGGGATTTCCAACGGCCAAGCCGAACGCGTCACCGCGGCCGCCCTTACTTCGGAGCTGCGCCCTGACGTCCCGGTCTTCGCCCGGGTGCTGCTCCTCGTAGTGCGCCTGGAGCTGCCGGAACGCCTGGAGATCCTTCAGGCACAGCGGGCACAGGAAGCCCTCACGCACTTCGGCCGGGTCCCCGAAGGCCGCTGGGCAGCCCGACGCCATCGCGGCCGCGCGCGCTGCCCTCACCGGCTGCCGGGGTGCGGGGACCGCATCGTTCTTAGGCACGGCCTGAAACGAACCAGGGCAGCGCCGTGCGACCGGCGGCGCAGGACGGGGACGGGAAAGGCCGGGCTGGGCGCGACTCCCCCCCCGGATCCGCCGCCCCGTCCCTCCGCGGCCCGGCCCGGGGCAGGAAAACGGCCGCGCGCCTCTCTCGGGGGCGGGGCCGCGGCTGCGCGCGAGCAGGGAGAGGGGCGGGGCTGGAGGCGCACCACCCGCCGGGGGAGAGGCCGCTGAGGGCTGCCCCGCCTGCCCGAGGGGCCGTGGCCCAGCGAGAGCCCAGGGATGGCCTGGGAAAAGCCCAGGGCCGGGCCCGCCTCACCCCAGCACCCGGTGGGTGTCTCCAAAGCAGGGCGGCCGCGGCCTGTCCCGCCTGTCGGGAGCGACGGAGCGCGGCAGAGGGCGGGGCGAGCGCTGAGCCATCGATGAGAGGAAAGGGCGGGGACAAGGAGGGCCAGCCCGACACCGCGCGGGGGAGGCTGCCCAGCGCAGAGCTATCGATGGAGGTTGGGAGCGGCAGCGGAGGACACGCAACGGGGCCGTCGTCTCTCCTGAGGCCAGGGCCGCTCGCCATGTCCAGACACCTTGCAGTAGGCCCCGGTAACGGGCCCGCAGAGGTGCGGTGGCAGAGTCCTCTCGGGCGCGGGACGGCGCTGTCATGTGGGGGACACGTGTCTCGCCCCCGCTCTTTCCCGCCCTGCTGCCCTGGGACCGTTCGCACAGCACGGGTGGGTCTGTGCTGTGTGTCCGAATCGCTGAGCACGCTTAAGAGCAGCACCGTTGCCAATATTAACACGCCCAACGTTCCCTTTCCCAGCCTACCGAGTCTTCCTAAAGAAAGTGTCCCAAAACTGCAAACCAGAGCAGCCGGTGACGTGCTTAGCCACAGACGGAGCCCAGGAATCCCACTGCTTGCTTCCTGACAAAGAGCTGTGTAAAGCAACGCCAGGGGCTTTTCAGTATCCCCTTTCTGATGCCAGCTTTTGTTTAGTCTCAGCTGGCAGCAATGCCTTATCTCACACACTCCCAATCAAATGGAAGCAATAGGATTGTGTAACCACACTTCGGCCTCATGTGTTAGGATTACAAGCTTTTGGAGGCAGAGATTTTTTTTACGTGGCAGTTCTATTTACACTTGAGTCCTGTCCATTAAAGGTGGATTTTCACTCATCGTGCCCTGCTCTTCTACCCTCCAGGTTAAGTCCTTTAAAACCTTTTCAGCACGGATCGTGATGGGGTGGGGAGGAAGAGAACCAGCCTGAGGAACCAGCCTGAGGCTCAGTGCCTTAGAGGATTCGCGTGCTGTGGTGTCGTCCCCCTGGATTTGCTGGAGCTGGGCAGTTTCCTGGCGGTGAGCCGTACCTGTGCCACCTTTGCTGTTCCTTGCCCCTTCTATCCTCTGTTGAGGCAGTGAGTTATAACTCACTGAACAGTGAAAGAACACTACAGCAATGCACGTGTCTCTAGAAGAACTGCAAGATCCATGTAGGTGCAGAGCTCGTGGGGAGGTTTCTGTCGGCATTTCAGTTTTCTGGTTCCTGTTTCATGTGCGTCATTTGTCACGAATGTTCAGGGAAGGGGCAGAAAAAGGGGTGGGTGAAGGGATGGGAGACGTGGCAGTCACTAGATGGCACAACAAGCACGTCTGAGAGCAGCCGATGGCCTGTTGGGGCCTCGGCCGTGCATTTCACAGGCTTTAGCTGTAAAGGTTTTTGTCCTGCCTGTAAGCTGTGAGCCCTGTTGACCCGGGCAGTCCATCCTTTCCTGCCGTTCCCAAGTAGTAAGAATCAGGTGTAAGGTTGTATAGAAGAGCAAGCTCTTTCCTTAACCCTGTCTCTCCACAGCTTCAGTAACTGCTCTTTTTCAAAAATAAAGTCTTAAAGGCTAATTAAAGTGGTAAATAGAACAATTGAAGTCTGGTGGCCTCCTCTTGGAATACAAACCACGCAGTGAGGGCTGCCTGCAGTGAGTTGCGAGGAGGATGATGGCATGCTGGCACGTGTGCGAGAAATCAAACATTTCACCGAATCTTCAGTTAATTGTGCTCCTTTGCATGTTCTACATTTGACCACACATATGAGAACATGTCTCACCAGATTAATCTTTTTCAAGTACTGATAAAACACCGTGTAGTATCAGTCACTCTTGAAAAGAAATTTCACTCAATATTTTTAAAGGAAAATGCCACTTTTTTGCCTGTTTCTGAATACAAATGATCTTTACCCCGTCCTGAAGAACTACTTCCCCAAGAAGTGACTGCACCTGCTCAGTATGATTTGGGTCTTTATGAGAGTATTAGACTTACTGGGAACATCTCAGAGACAATTAGAGAACTGATATTACAAAGTTATGCCAGATACAGTGATGTGTGGAATGGTACAGTTTGCTCCCAAAGGGAAATTTGAGCTTCTGTGTCCCTTAACAGATGTTGAGCATGATCTAGGTTTGTGCTGGTGTAAACAAGAATATTTTAGCTGCTGTTATTTGGTCAGGCTCATCACACTTCCCCATACAAAGAGTGTTCACAAAGTGAAAACATTCAGGTCAGTCTAAAGCAGTTCAGTTTACAGTGCTTCAAAAGTTAATTTGTTTTCATCCAGCTAGTTGCAATAGGAAGAGGTTTTGGGGACAAATTAAACCTTTCTGCAATTCTACAGGTGCTCTTGGGGACTGCATTTGTATCAGTAATGGCTCACAGTGAATGAATGCAAACAAGCAGTAGCACAGAAGGACTTGCTCCAGCAGCAAAGTCAGACCTGTACGGCCCCATCCTGCCACTGGGATATAAAAGCTCAGCCAACAAAACCCCACATCTGTTAGGTAACTCCTCCTCTGCTGCATTCAAGATCCTTTGGCAAACAGTGAGTAAATAAGTTGTAAAATGTATTTGTGTGTTGTGGTAAGTCTTAACTGTGAGTTTTAGCACCTGGTCTGTTGCTAAGTTGGTCATTGCTACTGATGTCCGAGAAACTTCAGTGGGAGTATGGCTGAGGAAGGGGACACAGTTGGCCCCATAGCCATGGCACAGCCCTATCAGAAATGTGTTCCAGTTGGGGTCACCTGTGTCCTCCGACTTCTTGTAATAACTTCAGTGCCATTTAGAATGTTTAGCAATGGAATCTGCTCTCAGCACAGGAGAGGTAAATGCAAATTATGCCTGTCTACTTCTCAAGGTATTCAAGTAGCATGTTCTTCACAAAAATGACTTACTGAAAAAAAGGTTTAAAATATCTGAAATTTAACAGCGTTGAGTTCAATATGGACTTTGTAAGTAGAGTGTAAGCAGAGTGAAAAATCAGACTGTTCTTGGGAAAATCAGAATGTTCTTTGTAAATATTCCCTAAACTAAATGGTCAGTTAATTTAACTTAATGCTGTTTTTTAAATTGGCCTAAATTCAATTTTATAATTTAATGATAGATTTTTTAAAAATTCATTTTAAATCTCTTTAACACTGAAATGCATAGCATGAACCTCAACATTAGCACAAACCTACAACGTTAATGATCTTTGATTTTAATTTATCAGAGAAAATGTTTTTGTTTGTTTGTTTAGGTGGATCTAAACCAGAATTTCCTGTATTTTTCATTTTGTTCGGAGAACTAAAATATTTTCATATTGCTGTTCAGTTTACCAAAGCTCATATATTCAATATACTCGAGTTGCTTATACTGAACATTTTGATGCATAACAAATCTGTTTAATTAGTCTGTGTAGACGGGATAGAAGCTACATTTCTATGCCAAACCCATGATTTTTACTGTGTTTGCAGTCTCATCAATCCAAACTGACAGCCTGATGGTTTGTAAGAGTGGCAGCTGACTACTTGTTGATCCCCTTTTATCTGATTTGTCAATTAACTACTTCGGTACCTGCAAGCCAGTCATCATCTCAAATTTGTTTGGTCCCTTAACACTGCTGAATAATCTGTCATATTGCTGCTGAGTGTCATATTGGTCCTGAGTGCCATGGAATGGCAGCACTTACATAAAGTAGGCGAATTATGAGGAAGAGAGATAGGAAGATTCAGAATTCCTTTGCATTTACATTTAATTTAATGGTTTAACTGTAAGAGCTGTACACCGCAGTGCCTGGATTCCGTTCAAGGCTCATTTCAAATGTCAAGTACACCACATTTGGGTGCTGTCTCTTCTAGCATCTCTTGTCTTCTCTTTTGTCTACAGACTTGTGCAACAACCAATCCCCTTATTGAAGACAGCATGTCTAAAAGCAATAAGCAGAATACCCCCACCAGTTGGTATTTGACAGGAAATGATTTATGATTTTTTTGCAGGGTTGTTGTTGTTGCTTTCTTGTTCAACACCACTTGCTTGTTCAAAGAGCTTGCTTTTTGTCTTGACTGCCTTAGCTCAGAGAACCGTTCATAAATTCTTACTGTATTTTTCATCTGTCTTGACTTTTCTCCTCTTCCTCTTCTTTTTTCACAAAACTTCAGACACCCCACACAGTACGAGCTTCAAAATCAAGAGGGAATTTATGGTGGAAACATATGCTTATCTGTGAAAATTACTCTAAATCAGCAAACATATTTCAAGCAGATTCTTCAGATCACTTTCCCTAGTTTTCCCAGTCATAATCTAATGTTTTCCTTATACCAATCAACTACTAAATTGTCTATGCTGCATCATATTCATTACATCCATTACAGAGTGAGGATGTCAACTAACTATGGCATGTTGGATCCTCATTTACCCCTATTCCATTTTGCAGGGGTATTTGTGCAATTTATTCAGTCCAGATTCCCCCTCTTTCCAATGCATATGAACAGGAAGAATGTGAGGGAATGTTAGCTGTAAGTGAGGAAGGTGTTCCTTCCGTCTCTCAACCCTTCTGTGACATACTGTTGTCTTGTCTGGTTCACTGGCCATCAGTACAAACCACAGTGGCTGAAATACATTCAAGAGCTGTTTTCACCTTTTGGCTGGGATCATTCCATTATATTGGTATCTGTCATGCCCCATCTCTATCAGAAACTGGTATCCCGCTCTAGCATACCAATACAATTTATGATCTAGTAACACTCCTTCAGCTGGTGCTCCTTCCATCTTGTGGAAGCAGACAAGGTGAATTGTCTGGTACCTGACAAATGTCCTTTCCTTGGTTTCCTTCTTAGGACTTTTAAGCTGTATTGGTTTCATCAAGGAAACAAAGCATGAATGTCTTTACACAGGTCTAAAAGTAATCTTAAGGCAGGTAGATTAATTCATTTTTCTCAAGGAGTTTCCCATCTGGTTTTGTTGAAGGTCTCTGTGTCCACCCCTTCCTCATTACCCTGCAGGAGTGGGGAGTTCATGTTGTTCTTACTGGAAGGGGAGAGAGGCTTCTGCACCCTAATGCTGATAGTCCACATACCCCTTTCCTAAAATCAAAAGGATTTCGCTGTCTTCATTTTTTGTGTCATGTCTCTGTACAATCTAGACCTCACACAGCCTCATCCCTCTTGCATTCTCCACTTGACTTCTTTAGATCATATTTTTTATTTATAACAATGTCCTGAGTGATGCTTTAAACTTGCAGCTGAGACCCTTTGATGTTAACTGGTGAGTTACCAGGGAAGCAGTGACTCTACTTTATCTGTGATGATGATACTTTTTTCAAACTTTTTTCAAACTTTTTCAACTGATGAGCCATTATAAGTAGTAATAAACGTGTTCATTGGCGCCATATGTCCCTTGGAAACACTCAGCCCTTACTAATTACAGTGGGTCAGCAAAGAGGTCAAGGCTCATAAGTGTGTGGGGGGGGGCGTAGAACAGTAATAGTGAGAGGTGTTGAAAATAGTTGCAGGAAATATTAACTATACAGCTGATTCACATGAACTTTCTGCTCCCATTAAAAACAAAGCTCGTTTTGAAGTAAAATCTGTGCTTTAGGAATCAAACTCCCTTATGTCTCAGTAACTGGTAATACCCAGAAATATAAAACTGTAGTGGAATCAACAAAAAACTCATCTGGCGAGGTTGTTTTAGTCTCAATTAAAGCTGGAAATAAGATTTTGCATGACTGCTGCCACATTAGGGCCATTGCACGGCTTTGCTCTGTGGATTTAATTCAGATTCTGCAGAGGAGATTTTTCTACTGACTTCCATGACCTTTGTACCGAGTCTGCTGCTGGTTTGTTCTCATTGAAGAGCCCCAGCCTGCTTGACAGACAGGTAGTGCACCTCCTCAGGGAACTGTGCGACTGCAAGGCCTGGTTCTGCAGTTGTCACAGTGTGAGTGACAGAGCAAAGCTAGTTACTTGTGAATGTTTGCATGGATACTAAATTCTCTTAAGTTCTAATAAAAAGTGACAGTTAGGGGAAGGTATACAATAAAAATAAGATGATGAGAGAGATGTGCAATTAACAAATTCTTATAACTAAACATATTGCTAAGAGATTGCACTATACTTACTATTCAAAGAAGCATAGCATTATAGTATAAAAGCTGGCTATTTTCTGCTTAGTCCCTTAGCCAAACTCCAGAGCCAAAAAGCTTTTAGGGTCTGGATAAATCTGACAAATACTTAACTTCGAACTTGTGCTTATATAGGCTTCATAATCACAAAAGTGTCAAATCCCCAGTGGCAGTCAGTGCTCTGAGAATGATGTCTGTAGGAGAAAGAGTGTACTTGGCCTCTTAGTATGTCTGCAACATTGCAGATAACAGGAAGAAATTAATAAATAGAAATGAAATTTTCATGCAGATACTGGGAGAAAATGTCCTTTTGATTAAAAAAAAAAATCTGGACAATTTGAAATACTACATTGAGTTATTTAAAAAAAAAAAAAGAACTTTTGAAATATGTAATCCTTACTGTCACCCATGTTTACCTACTTGATAATTTTTTTCATTCATGTTTTTCACTTATTTTGAACATTTCATAGCAAGTAGTGTTCCCCAGGGTTTAAACAGCATTCATTCGTTGCCAAAAATGGTATATGAAATGGTATCCTTCAGAGTAATCTTTTTTCCCTGATAAAATGCAAATGAAACATTTTTAAAGGCATCATAAATAGAAAGTGTGCTGAAAGAAGTTGAAGTATATGGAATGTCCCCAGCTATCTTCTCTAAGGATTTCTTCAGCACTTGTTTAGTAGAAACCCCCTGTCAATAGAAGAGGTGTGCCCGTTGTCGCATACTGAACAGCATATTACCTCCAAAGTTAAAAATTGTTTGATAGACCATCTGAAGTGTTGATCAGCTTGTGAGCATCTATCTTCAGTGAAACTTGTGACATGATTAATTATTTTTCTTCAGGGTAGCTAAACCATATGGCAAAGCTGACTTCTGTAACTGAGGTGCTCCAAGTCAGCTAATGTGTCTCAATGGTATTGAGGATGAATGTTGGTGGAAAATATACTCATTTGTTCGTAAAAATAACATTCTAGCAAAATATTGATGTGCTGTAACCTCTTTGAATGAACAAGAAGTGATATGAGTAACTCAGTGTGCTCAGTAACTGCATATCAATTGCAAAAATCAGTAAATCTATTGTTTAGACCCACAAACAGGAAATCAGCTTCTCATCAAGTTCCCTGTGAAGTGGGCGACACGACTGCTGTGAGTTTAGCCCAGACACAGTTTTGTGTGTCATACAGGTGGAAGATTTGAAAAGGGAGTCTATCATCCTTCTACTTCAGTAGTGGAACAGTTTTAAGTACAAGCGTGTGCTGACCACCAACATGCAAGGAGATTGTATGTAGAAAAATACACTTTGATGTTAATTTATTTAGCTTGAGTTGGTTGTATGTTTTTCACATTACTGCACTGTGTTTGCACAACCAATAAGGACACCAGAGTTGACTATTCATGTTTATTGGATAATTCATATCAAAGGAACACTTTTGAAAGTCTGACCACAGAAAATAAAAGCATTCCTTTGAGAGGAGAGAAATCAGAAATCTTCACTGGAAGGAAAGGATCTCTTTATTATTAATTGTCTGAGGAGAAGGGATGTTTTCAAGTGGCATGACTGAAGTGTGGACACACCAGGGTGGGAGTTCTAGTGTGGGCTGTACGCAGTCAGGAGGGTCACAATGTGTGCTTGAGATGTTCAGGGATGCATTAACCCTTTGCAGTCTGTCGCCTCTTAGGTGTAAAAGGTTTTCCTGTGCCAGTTCCAAGTCAAACTGTGAAGTCACTCATCTGTTTTGTTCCAGTTGAAACTGTTTCTGTCTCTTTATAGTGCTTACTGTCTGGACAGGTTATAGTGTACAAGGACTCAGGTCTCCAGAATGTTATCATTTAGAACTGAAAACCTGCTCTATTCATTTTGAAACAATTTGCATATGTTCCTTTTTCTCCCTCACTATTTATTTACTGATTTCACTGATGTGAGAGGAAACCATATAGTTATTCTACTTCAGTAGCATCAGAACAGAAATTTAAGAGCCTGTTTTATTAATTTAGGAACACACAGCTGGATTGTTCTGGGGTCTGAGCTCCTAAGAAAATAAGCACTCTTCCTAAAGTGGGGGAGTTGAAGATTCTCAGTACTTGCCTTTTCCATTCAGATGGTTCCTTTGCTTTAAGTGTGGGACAAAGCTATTAACTTGGATGGGAACATTAACACACTGAAAGATAGGTGCAGAGGTCAGCAACAGGAAGCCAAAAGGGAGTGAATGGAATGTTTTGGTGATCTGGCAGTTTACTTCACCAAATGCAAATGCTACACAATTATTTTCCTATTCCTCTGTTTCACTCTCCCATGCTGATCTCTTTCCTGGGTGCTGACGCTTTTCTTCTACCCTGTCTCTGTTAACATCTTCTACTAAATCAAGCAACAAGCTGCCTTTGTGACAGGTAAATGACCCCTGAAGGTTGCAGGGGCCTGTATCATCTGAGCTGTCAGAATTCCAGTGCCTTTTTCCAGGATGCTGGTGTTTCTCACCATATAGGTCTACCTCATAATTCCAGCCTCTTTCGCTGGGATGCTGGTGCTTGTACATAGGATATCTTCTGCCTCGATGTTCTCTTTTGGATAACTCATTCATGTAGGTTAGCTGTGCCCTAGGGCTGTTAGCAAACTGATCCAACAGTGACTTTCTGCCAGGAGGCTGTTGCCTTTTCAGCTCCAGATAGATACCAAGGTCATCTATGTCTCTTTTTCCTGGATGCTGCCTCTTCTGAATGTCTCCATAAGATGTGTCTTTCTCAACATCTCTTTTTCCAGGATGCTGTCTCTTCTCCAGGTTGCTTAGGTACTTTTTCCCAGGGTGTTGTCTTTTGGAAAGCCATTGTAGCAGAGGGGCATTTGATTCTGTCCAAGGAAAAGAATAACGTTAATGAGACCCCATAATACTGACTAAGGAAGTTGTAATAGGAATTTGTGGAGCAGGATCATAATCTGTTGCTCTTTGAAAGCCAACTCAGTTTTTCCAGCTAACAGTCATAACAGTCATAACAGTCATATTAGTATCTCTTACTCATTCTTAAGCTCTTCTTAGTATTTCAGGTCTTGGATCAACACAACCAATTCTCAGCATTGATGCAAAGAGGGAAGATGGCTTTTCCTGTGGGCCCTTGGGGCCAGCTCATCTTCCACTGTGGAAGGACCCTGTGCTCCTTTTTGCTGGCAGGCACCTATGTGGTGTTTCTTGCAATCCCTGAGTCTGATCTTCCACTGCTGTGACTAGTGGTAGCAGAGCATCTACAAGGTAGGAGCTGCAGACAGTGAAGCAGCCTCTAGCATTCCCAGCCATGGAAAAAGCCCACTTTTCCTGGGGAGTAGGAAGGATTGAGGTAGTAGGTGAATGGCAGCACCCCCACCTCGAATTTACATTAGGTATAGGATCCACAACTGCAGAATGTCCTTCATGGGTCCTCTTAGAGCTTCCCTAGGGAAGTACCTGCCAGACAAGCAGGTTTTCTGTGACAGGCTTCTACCGTTTTATTATGCAGCAGCTGCTTAGTGATAGTACGGCCTTTCCTGAGAAAAGAGATCTTAGAGAAGAAAGCATCTTTGAAGAACTGTCAGTGTATTGCAGCAGCCCTCTTATCCTTCCCCTCCCCTTAGTTCTAGTGCTAAGTATGAACATCAGAACCTGGAAATGATACCTTGGATCTAATGATCTCAGCCAAGTGCTATACCATCACCAAATGGGTGTCCCCAGTGGAATATATACCTTTATTAATCTCTTCTTCCTTTTCAGCTTTCTTGAGGACAGACTGAAGAATGAAGCTTTCAGATCTCTGAAGGATGTCATCCAGGGGACTTCTTCCCATGTTCTCACTCTCCTCTGGAAGGAGATGTCCCCCATTGAAGCAAACACCACACAAGGTCAAGCAGAGGAGTAGCAGTGACAGCTGGATAGATGGCATTGTGGGACAGGGGTTCCTGCAACTTCCATTGGACAGAGAACAACAGGGGAGGAGGATGGAGCAAGCAAACCTAGCAATAACAGGAATATTTCTAGACACTGAAAAAAACAAATATGGCACTGCTGCAGGGATTGAAGTCTCTTAGGGTCTTTCTTCATTTCTGTTACTAACCTCTCTGTTTTTTATCCTCCAAAGGATCTAAATTCTTCATAATTAAAACCAGGCAGTTGTTCATTTTTCTGGCAGAATAAATATGATATGAACATCCTAAGGCACAGGTGATTCTGAAAACAGTGATTTTACTCTGCTGTCTGCCAAGAGGCAAACTTAATTTCCCCCTTGAACTATGTACCCACAAGGTACGGACACCTACACCTGCTATTTCCACCAGGCAATTCCCTTTGCTAAGGGTTCATTTTAAAATGATACTGGGATTAGCAGCAATTCCATTCCACCTTTAGTTAAAGCCAGACCTAAATAATCCCCTAGTTTTTAACTGGGGTTTCTTATACGTTTAAAGTAGCTATGTGCCTGGGTATTTGTCAGGATAAGAAGACAGCTATGCTCTGTGGGGCAGGGGGATTTCTTGCATGGAAAGAAATTAGAGAAGTACCTCATACTTTTTTCAGAGACATAATAATAATTGTATCCTCTATTACCTCTTGCCCAGATACCAAGTATTTTTCTATTTCTTCTAGCTAGCACTGAATTCCTAACACACTTAGGGATTTATTTTACAGTAAGCAGAGTTCCTTCAGTAGAATGGAATACATCTTTAATACTACTATAGCAGTCATTTAGCTTAATTATATCTTCAGAACATAAAAGAAATGCACAGTTTTATGAAGTCCTACAAATATCTAAAATAGAGAATAAGTTTATTACCTTACTTATTGGCAGGTTTTTATTACTTCTGATGAAATCCTTGAGTAACAGCCCTAAGAACATTGCATAGGCTGTTTGACTCAGAGCAATCTTTAGACAGAAAGGTAGAATCTGCTAAAAAGGAAATTACTTGATTAATTACCTGATTTGTAGTTTCAGATTTTTGCTTGATGCATCTGCCAAGTCCTTTAAAGCTGTTTGTGCCTCTGAGCTTCAGAGTTGCCCTTTTGCTGCCGCAGGCACACGGAGTACCCAACAGAAGCGTTGCTGTGTGCTCTCTGGATGGCTCACATCTCTGTACTTATACTGTACTGCCTCTGGACCCTTTATGCAAATAGCTCTGAGGTAATTTAAGGGATATGATGTGTTCTTTTTTTTTGTTTGTTTTTTTCCTGCTCTCAGAGAGCTACATTTTGAATTCATTTTAAGATTCACACAGTTATCTGCTGGCCTCCATATGGCCATGCTCGACTCCCAGAAATTATTTTCCCATTCTCTGAAGAGATTATGTTGAATTTTATGTAACTCAGCATAAAGAAAAGGAGGTTTTCTTTGCTTAACAAAACTAAGCTTGTTTGTCCTCTACTAAGCAAGGGTTTTGGAGTAGATACAGAGAGGTAGGTAATTAATTAGGCTAGGCATGAAAGACAATTGGCATATGTTCTTTTTTATCCCTCACTATTTATTTACTGATTTCACTGATGTGAGAGGAAACCATATAGTTATTCTACTTCAGTAGCATCAAAACAGAAATTTAAGAGCCTGTGGCAAAAATGTAATGGATTATATTTAAATAAATGTATTAAGTGTATAAGAACATGGGTTCTTGTTCTGAATGACACAATACAGTTTCTGGCATACAATTCCATATTTTCTTGGCATAAGCTTCCACAGAGTATTTTAGAATATGGCGTGCACAGCATTAAGTATTAAAACGTGCTTATGTTGCTGCTACGTGCTTCAAAAAGCATTGTACTATTGTAACTAGAAATAAGACTCTCTGGTCTCTAACCCATCTGTCTATTTAAGATATTGCTCCACACAGTACTGCACAGCTGCTTGGCATTTCCTAGGTGTAATAACTCCTTAAGGTCTCTCCGGCACGATACCTGAGTTTAAACAATTACTGTGTTGCCCTGTAAATGAAAGTGGGCATTGATAAAATGGGAAACTGCCTGGTTTCATTCTCATTAAAATCTGCTTCTTGACACTTTTGAGCTTATCTTTAGAGAACATGGATGAAGTCCTGTGTTACAACTACATCCCCATGCAAAGCTCCTCAGCAGGTGCAAAATTATATTCACAGTGCAATGCCCAGGACTTCCTGCCTGACCAGCTTTACCTCCTTGTTCAGAGGTATTTTTATCTTATTTTGGACTCATTTAGTAGAGTTTTAATGCTTTGTTTAAAGGAAGAAAGTTAAAATTAAGCACCTCAAGGAGTCGGGTTATTTTCATGAAAAATGTCCTTTTTCTATTTCACAGCTGGAAAACTGTCTCTTTTTAATATGATATCCTTCCTTTTAGAGTTTTGTTTGGCTTTTTTCCAGCCACTTTTTTTTCAGTTTCATTTTCCCTGCAGGTGATTTTTCTATTTAAAAGATTTCTGGAGGTTTATTTTATAAGTGTAAATGTTCTTTCCTCCCCCTCACTGCACAATTACTCATGACACTGAGATGAATTCATGGGTAGAAGGGAGAGTTTGTTTTCTCAAACTCCAAAGTCTTCCAAGCTATACTTTTTTGTCTTGTCACAAATGCATGGATACCCCAGACTTGCCCAGAGCTTGTGTCAGCACAGGGTTTGGCTCCCAGGTGGCATGTAAGTCTGTGGCAGGTTCTAGAATTGCACTGAGATGTTGAACTACTACATTTCATACCTAAATACAGCATTTCAGCACCACTGTGATCCTCAACCCCTTTGTCTAACTGCTGTATTTTATCACAGGTGCATCAAGTCCCTCGATCTCTTGTATCAGCTCTGTTGAGGAAGTTCCTTATTTTTCTTTTAAACATTCTCAAGGGCACCCCAGCTTTTCAAAGGGCTTCTAAATGAAGAAACTGGGAGGCAGACAACTCCTCTCCAAAACCAGAGTCAGACCCTTACATGTGATCTGCATGAACTGAGGTCTGTGTTCCTCCCCTCCCCAACATGTTGCTTGTATTGCTGGCTGCAGTCACTAACCACACATCACCAGGAGCTTGGTGCCTCTGCTTGTGCTGAGCACTTGTCCAGCTCAGAGTTGGTGTTCACAGCAATGGGGCCTTAGCATTGGGGCTGTCACTGGCCACACAGTTGGTCCCTAAAAATGAAGGTGAATAATGAAAAAACCTGCTCCTATCCCAAGTCTGATCTCTGTTTTAAAGAATACAGACACTCATGTTTTGTGCAGTTAGTCAGCTATGACAGCCTGGAGTCAAGTAGAAAGTTCTCCTTGGCAGATTTTTGAATTTTTATGTCTTACTTTGACTGCCTTGCTGTTGAAACTGTCGGAGGTAAGTAACTGAAGTACTGTTGGAGAATGGTTAGAGGATCAGGGACATGGATTATTGATAAAGGGTACAAGTTAATAACAGAACTGTACAAGAAAAAGCCTGCAAGCAAAGGCCTGCATGAGAAAAAGCCTCCATGAGAAAATGCCTGCGTGAGAAACAGGCCTGAGAAACAAAAGGGAGTTTTTAGGAGGTACAGTGCTGTGCTGATAAGATGTACTGACCATGAGAGGGGAGGAAGATTTTTGATCTCTCAAGACAAAACATAAATAATAGAAGCTTGCCAAATGTAGTCTTTTATCTAACCCAATTATGTAGAAGTAAGAATGTGCTTTTGTAAGCTTAAACCAATCAAGAACTGACAAGCATATATACTGATACAAGTGCTTCTGTATTGCTAATAAACGAAGCTTGCATTACCAATCATATTGATTGTCTGCATGTCTTCCCCCGCCGGAAAGTCAGCAAAGTACATAGCTCATTTTTAGTACGGCCATCCCTCTAAGAATCCTGAAATATGTAAGTTGTTGTGGGAACTGCTTTTCTTGACCTCTAGGAATAAAAAATACTCTTGTTTGGAATTAATGCTTCACTGCATCCCAGTTTCACTAGGAGATGCTGAATTTTGAAGTGGTTTGCCCTTTGTCACAGATCAGTAGTTTTAAAGTCAGGAAGTGACACCAGAATCTATTCACTTAGCATTCCTTTATTGAAAACAGGTTTGGTTTTTGGTAGTACCTCACAAGAGACACATCTTTTTCATTTAAAAGGTTACCTACGTGACCTTACTTCTGTGTGCAAGACTGAGAGGCTGAGAACCTCCACTGGCTACTTAAGGCATCCCATTAATTTTTATTACTTGTACACTGTCACTAGGACTGTAGTTTCAATCTCCTCATCTCTTTAAATAACTTTATCCTCTTGGATATTTCCTGAATTGTATTTCTTGCAATGACTGCAAATCTAAGCTGTTCTGTCTGAACTTCTTCTTGTTAACAGTGTTGTGAATTAGGAATGATTTGTTGGCTAACAGAAATGAGAGGCAAATCAGCTCTTTTGTTTAGTCTGGAAAATGTAAAAGCACACTTTGTTCATATCACTCCTCCCAGTTTGTTCCTTGATTGAACTACTCAGGCAGAAAATTAGGGAGATGGATATCAGTAATAGGTGGACAACTCTCTTTTTCCATGTGATCTTCCTAACATGGTCCTTCCTGCATAGGAACAGGTAAATAGTTTGCCCTGCAGGAGCATGTATTGTATTTTTGTGAGAGATATAATTCCAGCTTTTCTTCATTTTGATTTTGATTTTGACATCAGAGTGCCAGAGTGTGTACAGCCACAATGATCTTTAGATGGTTTATTATTAGACTCATAGTATAGTTTTACAAGGGAGGCAAGCCTTCAGGAGTACAAACTTTTCTTAGACCTGAGGAAATGCAATCGTATCTCAAAGTCTGTCTCTCCTCTTAGTACTAAAAAAGGACTTGTGATCCCCCAGAACCGTCTGCTTTTCATGGTAATAGATGTTATTACAACACAATATATTATACCTAATCTACAAACCTTGTCTTAAATATTAGTCATTACTGAAGGCAGGATTCCAAGCAACTTCTATCTACTAGTCCCCAAAATTCATTTGCTAAGTAAATGGACCTAGACAGTACTGAGTGGATGTAATGACACGTGAAGGAGGTTTTTGAAATGCAGCCTACTGTGGTCACTGCCAGCGTTAGCAAAAGTGATCCCTTTATGCAGACATACCCAGCCAGGGGGGCTTCACTGTGGGCAGCAGCACAGCTTATCACAGCCCAGCTGGTTTTGCTGCAAGTCATCACAAAACCAAAACCCTTGAAGAATAATAAGGACAGCTTTCCCATTCATTTTCATTAGCTGCAAATATAAGATCTAGGAAGGGAAACGAAGGTAACTTGTCTACCATGTTCTGTTTCTTCCAGCACTAGGCCCCCACCATGGTACTTCTCTTGTTGCTTAGTGCAAGTGTCTGTAGTGGTAAACACTTGTTTGTGATGTGAGCTCTGAGGCCTTTTGGGGGCAAACTTTAGTTAGAGCCAGCTGAAGGAATTGGCCTGGAGAATCTTGTGAAATTATTAGAAGTTCTGCTGGCTGATGCTGAATGGCACTTGAAGCATGACCTGAACATGGTAAGAACATGTAAAGGATCCCTTCTGAAGGCTGTGTAACCTTCAATTGACACCCTCCCACTCAAAAATTTCAGAAATGGCAAAACCTTCTGCTCTGACTGTAAGCCCCAGAGTTTCATAGTTTTGCAAATATAAAAGTGTTGAAGCTTAATTCTTTGAATTCATTGAAACTAATAGAAAACCCTTTGAGGAAATTTAGTATAGGGAGAGATTAGGCCTTCTGTTTTAAATAATGAGTAGGTTGAGTATTGAAGGAGATTGAGAACATTTATTTCTTTGTGAGGAAGCCCTTAATAGAATTACTGAATAAATTCCACATGAAACACATACACAGCTCTCCTCATCAATTTCAATCCAAAAAGGGAACTATTATATTAGAAGGAAAGGGCAGTATCCCACATAGCATTAAAACTGTTGCCAAAAGGTGTATAAATAACATGTTGCTTGTCTTGACTAAATAGTTTTATTGTTCCATGAGGAAGCAAAACCAAAGCATTATGACATTAATGCCACATACTGGTTTACTGACAGATTTTTCAATATTAAACAGCATATTATGGAGCCAAAACTTGACAGGCTTAATTGTATACTTAAGAGTCAGACTAACTCACAGTTTGTTCCTTCTGGGATGGTGGCAGTTTGGAATTAAAGATCTCAATAGATTCATTGTAGTGGTTCTTTATTTTATAATTATCTCCACAATGTTTATGCATGGTCATTTCTATAGTTTTTTAGTTGAAAGAACCCTGTGATTTGGGAAGAAATTGGCCATCTTCAGAAAGAATACCACTGTGCCCTGTTTCTTGTTTCAGGCACAGTCCAGGATCTTTCAAGCCAAATAATGTCACTTAATGAAACAAGTGAGACTATGCCTCCAGGCACCAAAAGACCTCCAGCTGCCCAGCTTGTTGTTTTTTTCACAGCTGCTAATGACAGGACTCAAGAAATTCTTGTTCACTTCCGACAAGGATTTAGTCATTGGATGAAGCAAATTCACAGCTCAGTTCACCTTGCCAAAATACCATTTTTGAGCTGGGGTAAGTTTCATCATGTAGCAAGAATAGATTTGGTGACATTTGATTTGGGATGATAGCTTACTTTTCAGAAGCAAGTCTGATTCACACTGTCAGGTAAATTGCGAAGTCAGTTGGACAGTTGTAGATAGAAGATCACTACTTCTATAGCAATTAAAGAAGTTACATGGTTATGTATTTGCTCTAGGATGGTCCCTTATGCTCACTGCTAATGCATACTAATTATGACAGAGAAGCCATAATTGGGTGTGAAGAGGCAGAAACTTGTGAGGTAGAGAAGAATTGCTAAGAGATTTAGTGTTTGGTGCCAAGCGTTTGAAAGTGCTGGTTTGGATTTTGAAGTCCACAATCCTCAGCTTGCAGCCAGTACTCCTGTCCAGTTCACTAGGAGCCATCAGCACAGAGCATATTTGGACAGTCTGCCTGCCAGTCCTGGCTGGTTCAGTTGTCAGGTACAAGGCTCCAAAGCTCGTGAAGCTTGACACACATGGTGCATGCCCAATGGTTGGAAATTGGAGAGCACAAGTAAGAAGAGGGTGTAAAAGCAGAATGAAAAGTTCCAGAACTGTCCCTTGTGCCTGACTGTAGAACATCGTCCTCTCAAAATTTAGATATTTCTATAGCAGCTTTTAAAATTAAAGAAGCTTATATCTTATTGTTGCTTTCAGTTATTGTAAAAGACAGCTGTTCATTTGTATAAATTATTCTGTAAAGTGACCTCAAGCCTGGCTTTAAAGATGCAGTACAAATGTGATTTACCCTTAAGATGTCTATGTTGACCTGCTAAGAAAGGAAAATGGGCCTGTGGCAGGACCACCTCAGCAAGGCAGATGTGTTTGCGCCTACCTATACACAACACCCAGTAACAGCTGTTCTACTGGAGGAG
The DNA here is from genome assembly GCF_009650955.1 of Corvus moneduloides. Taxonomy (NCBI): domain Eukaryota; kingdom Metazoa; phylum Chordata; class Aves; order Passeriformes; family Corvidae; genus Corvus; species Corvus moneduloides. The sequence continues at coordinate 354,333 of NC_045486.1, forward strand.
CATCCTGGATTCAGATGTAGAGAGGAATTTTGAACAGGAATGGGGTTTAACTAACAAAGTTAACTTCTGGTACTAGTCACATCAGCTGATCTGGTTGAAATAGATAACAGTCCAGGTATTGCTCCTTCTCCTCAGGTGAAGTGTGCCTGTGATGATGAATGTGTGTTATGCTGGATTTTACTAAATAACTGTTCCTGTCTTTTTTTCTAGCACCTTTATTTTCCTAATAGTTACTAAAAGTTATTTGGTCTGCTCATTTTGTGAGAACTTAAATTTGCTAACCATGTTCCTGCAGTAAGATTAGACATTTTATCTCTTCAGCTACTGATTTTAAGAGTCCTGTAGCACAGCCACGGTGAAGATCAGAATCCTGTTGTGGTAAGTACTATACAAAGTAAAATTTGAAACTGTCTTCCCAAGAGAGTTAGAATGAAATCTAGGTGTATATACATACACCTACGTATGCACCTACACTTCTCATATATCTGCACATGCACCTGGAGGTGTATGAAATGATTAAGCAAGAGGGTGGAGTAATCATGTCAGTTGTGTTGGCCGTAAATATGGTATTTCAAGAGTTTGGGTAGCTGTAAATCATCATCAAGCTAATCAGGGCCAGGTTACATTTGATTTGTGAACTTTGCTGCAGTGTTGCAAAAGGATGTGAAAGAAGACAGTCATTTTATCCTGGCACGGATTTCTTCCCTTGTGTAAGAAAAGGCTTATAAGAAAGTTGGTCACTTGCCATTATGAGCCGGATGAAGACATCTGCAGGTTTCGCTGTCTGATTCCAGCATGGGCCATTTATAGGAAGGTCTTAGCAAATAGTAATGATACAGTTTACAGTTTCTGGTATTATCCATTAGTCCCACTGTGTCTGCAGAGCACATGACTACAAGAATAGTTGCTTCTTATTCCTGTCACTTGCAACCATTACTAATGACACCAGTGAAACTGGAAGCTCTTACTTAGAATCCAAGCCTTCACTGTAGCAAAGGTATGGATTCGTGGCACCAGAGATGTGGCTATAGTCAACTGGGAAGTGCTACTGCCAGTACTTGACTAACCACAAAAGCCACCAGAGAGCTGATATGCTGCCATGTGTGCATTGTGCAGAGCACAGTAGGTTGGGAAGTCCTTTCTTTGGTGGGTTGAGTGAATTACCTGGTTAATATGAGGGAAGTTCACAGAGTACTCAGTACAGAACTGCTCCCCTGCCCACTGTGGACAGTTGTTTAGATGGAGCTTGATGCACAAGTGAGAGACTTGGAGGGGGAGGAAGAAGGTCTCTGCAACCAGTTGTTCAAGTAAGACAATTTTCATATTGTACTATGAGCTACATAACCGCAATGACCTTTATGTAATTTGCACCTTTATAACTTTTATAGTCATTGTAATAACAATAGACTTTTCCACTGGTGCTTAATGGGTTTGTTTACAAGCAAACAGCATGAAATGAGAATCAGTAGGTATTCTGCTGCCAATTTGGGGGTGGGGATTATAATTATTGAACAAATACTAGACATTGCTCTTTATGGGACAAGAAAGGCACGTATGTGGTCAGTGAGGTATCTGCTGCGACCAGGAGTAGTACTGATTTTTACAAATGGTTTCTGTGATCTTCTCATGGATTCCTCTCCACATCAGTCCAGGTGGCACACCCTGTGCATCCCAAGGGAAGGTGAGTGAATGAACACGTAGCCCTGGAGTAAAAGTTCCTTGAGTCATTTAACACGTGCTTCTGCTGAGAAGACTGTGAGGCACAAAGTCTATATGCCTCTCAGGTTTTGCGTCATTCTCTTCCCCCGGGTGTTTTCAGCTGAGCCTGAACATGAACAAAGATACATTTAGAAGTAGCTGGAGAATGGTTTGCAGATGCAAACTACAGCATGTATGTTGTATTTTTATAAGCTCCAAGCTGGGTGGCCACATGCTTATTTGGTTAGAATGGAGTCTGAGAACTGAGCTGATTTTATTTCTGTCTCTTCCACTGAATTGCTCTGTGATTGTTAGTGGCTCATTGAGGCAGAAATCCAACTGTAATTAAAATCAGAGTCAGACTTTTCATAGATGGTAACTGGAATTTGGTAGACCCTTAAATATCTGAATTTTGTGTTCCCTGTCCACAAATAAGGTATAGTGATACAATACAGTGAGTTTTGATGCTTGTGGCATGCTTTAGAAGTCACAAATCATGACAAGAGAAGTAAAAATTGTTATTTGTAGTTGGTTGGGGTTTTTCCTAGGGAGCAAGTAGACTTCACCAAGCCCAGTGGGCCTGGCATGCAAATTTAAGTCAAGAAAATGGTGAATAGAAAACTTGTGTTTAATTGGACTCTGGTGAAGGTTTGGTGTGGTCAATTGTGACAAGACACAATTGTATATCATATATATATATATTAAATATCAGCAATTTCACAGGATCCTTTCTACAAACTGCTGATGCCTTTGATAAACAGTTTTCTCCTCCAGATTTCTTTCTTTCCTTGTCGAAGTTTCTATCAGATTTGAAATGTTCTATGTTGACACTTAAATGATGTGATGGAATTCTAGAATGCACTCCTGGAATGGCTGGTGATGGCCTTCCTTGAATGTAGAGATAGTTGTAATGCATCAGTGATTTTCAACTTTGGTACAAGAAAATGCAGGGTTTGGGATTGCTTGGCAAGGATGAGAAAAGGACATAATAAAAGCAATCATTTTTTAAAATTTTCCTCTGTGATGATCTACAGGTAACCTAGAAAATGCTTACAGATCTAGAAACTGTAAAAAATGTAAGCAACTAGAAGTAAAAAAACCCTCTTAGGGGTTGCTTTCAGACCTGCATTTCCTTGAGTGACTCAGAGACCATCATGGAAGAATCAAAGTTGAAACTTTCATAACATTATATTTTATAGCTTCCATTCAAAAATATGACCCAATATTTTGACATTTGAAATAGCTTATCAAGACAAAGAAGCTGACAGACTGTTTTTAAAATACTTTCTGGATGATCTCAGCAATAATCTCTGATTATTTCTGAGCTTCTGCTGTTCATGTTGAGTAAGTGAAGCTTAGGTCTTATTGCATGGGCAAATTATGAAAATGCCACGGATTGCCTGATAAGTAGGTAGTGCCTTTGATCACTAGCTGTACTTATAAACACATTACCATTGTCATTTGAATAACAAATTATCTCTAAGACAGCACCAGGGTAATCTGATTGACCTTTACAACTATGTGTGCTTTTATTGAAAAACAGTAACTCCATCTTCACTAGAATCACTTTTAGCTCTGTTTGGGGCCAGGTACTGAGCCAAGTAGTTGTATGGGATGGAAGAAGGCATGTAGCAGTTTTCTTTGCTTGAAGGTAAATAGCATTGGTCAATACAGCCTGTAATGAGGAATTGGAAATCACTGCTAGATGAATGCTAAGTTAAGGATACCTGCATTTGTGAGTCTGTTACATAGTTCAGCTGGAGCTGTGCTATATTGTTTCACATGTCTAGCTGAAACTTGCTTCTATCAGTGATGGTCCAGCTGCTCTTTAGCGTGGTGCGATGGAAAGAATCAGGAGACTTCAGCCCAGCACATCGCCCTGTCCTTAGTTCTAAATGCCTTTGCCACCTCTCTGATGGACAGGAGTAGCACAATTCTGCAAAATGAAGAGTTCTGTACATCCCTTATAGTTTCTGCATTTGAGCACATCACCTCAGATTCAGGGTCTGGCAGGTTTTCCAATAGTAAAAACTTTTTAAAGGCTCCTGCATCAAGACTGGTATAAGACCTTGTGTAAATTGAAGAACAGAGATAATCTTGCAGATATCCATTTGAAAGTGTTTACATTATTCATTTCTGTTTCCTGTCTGTAGTGTGAGATGAGAGCCTAACTTAGAAAAAAAACTGTGTGCAGAGTACCAAGAGAAAGTGAAACTCTCTGAAGTGCTAGAACCCCAATGTTGATGACAGGTAATGTGGATTTTGCCTTCAAGAAGCAAAACTTACCATCCCACTACAGGGGCTAGAACTTGTTAGTTGCTGATACCCTCATAAGTAGGCTTTACTTTGGTGTTAACTAGGGCATTCCATATAGCATAGATGTAAAATGGCCTCAAATCCAGACAGCAGTCTTGCAGGGAACACTTTCTGACATGCAGGCTGCCTGGGACTGGCATTAACTCTGTCCCAGCCAGACCCAGTACAGCAGTGGTTACAGACAAGCTCTGAACTACATGTAAAGAGGGCTCTGAGTTTGCATGTTCTTTTGCTGGTTTGGATAAAGATGCCGGTTCTGCCAGTCAGGACATGTGCAATGTGCTCACTCTGTAGCAAACTTAAATTGCAAGGTTATTAAGTCCTTTTCAGCCTCAGGTAGCTTCAGACCATTTAATTACGAGGTTAGTGATCTACAGTAGTAGAGAGTTTGGGGACCTTATGAGGTAAAACAGTATCTGATTATGCAGTAGATCATGGTTTATTGTCTGAAGACTTCTGCTTCAGAATATGGACTACATGGTGATATAGTCTGGACCTTCCTACTTAATAATTTAGCAGACTGCAAGTTCTGCAGACTACAAGTTTTGTTACCACTAAATTCTGCTGTTCAGAGTTCTCAGCTGCCTGACAAATTGACAACACAAAAAATTAAAACCAATGTAATGACCATGAATTTACAGTTAAGTGATGACATTTTCAAAGGGTTATTTTTCCCATTTAGACACAAAGGAATTAGCCAGGTTTGCTCAAGTAGTTGTTGTCTTGGTCACTTTGGTCCTTTGAAGATCTGCCAACATACGGAAGAGTGGCAGCCTCTAGGTACCAGGTACTGTGCTCTTTTTCTGGCTGTGAGAGCAGAAGCAGAGCCCTACTATAGCGTGTGAATCAACTTCAACCCTTGAAATTGTATAGATGTAGAATAAGTCCTTGATTACATCCATGCTTCAAAGACACCAAGATAAACAAATGAGTCATGAAGTGACTGCCTGTTATTTTTGCTGGGATATTTGGGGAAGGGATCAAATGAAGTTGATGTTTAGTCTCAAAAGGAAGTTTCTTTATAATGGTGCTAAAAAATAGCTGTTTTATGAAGTTTGGAAGACCCTGGAAGATGTTTCTTCTCAAAGGCATGTCTTTTAAGCATCTTCAGTGGATGCTACAGCAGTTGGTAAATCCTCTGTTTTATATTGGCACCAGCAATGTTTTGTAGGCCAGCAGAATCAAATTCCTCCCTGTCAAATCTGCCTTGATTTCATGTTCAAGACTGAATCATGGTTGGGGTTGAGGCAATATTTCAATGGAGTTATATTGTAGATGAATTTACTTTTTCAAAGAAATTAAGATAAAGGTTAAGTAGCATGAGGCTAGAAGTAGAGGGGTTTTTTTGTTTGTGTTCTTGTTTATGAATAGGAAATAGTCTATTAATTGTTTCTGGTCCAGTCTGGAGTAAATTTTTTTATCTGGTAGGCAACAGCAACTCCTCTGCTCAGTGGCATTTCTTCTCAGGATTTGGGCCATGGTAGCTGTGGTGGGCGACAGAGCTAAGGAAATTCTGCTGTTGAGGAATCCATTCAGTGCCGGTAGGTGGGGTGAGGCAGCTGCAGTGGAGCTCCAGGCTGAGCTCTGGGGGTAAGAGCCCCAGGCAAGAGGCTGTGAACTGGTGACCCTTTGCTTAGCAAAGGGCCCAGGGACCTGTGGCCCAGCCAGGTGAGGGACACTCAGAGACGTGGCAGGAGACAAGGACCCTCAGACTTCTCCTCGCTTAGTCTGTGAGGGTATAAAAGCCCAGTGGTTCCTTTGTCCTTCCTCTGAGGCACCAGATTGAGCTGTTATTTTGTTATTTAGTTATTGCACCAAGATGCATCAGAGCCAGTAAGGAAATGTGGTCTGACTGTGGCCTGGGGGGGAGGTAGCAGCTGTGAAGGAACCCTCAGTCCCAGTTCAGGTGGTGCAAGTGAGAATGCCAGAGTTCCTCCTGGATGAGACAGGGAAGTTTCCTAACACTGCTCAGACGGTTCTACCTGCAGGTGCTGCTGTGCTGTTCAGAGTCCAATGAACCAAAGGGGAGCTATAGCCATCCTATTATCTTTAACTGGTATAAAGTAATATTGTCCTTGTGTTATTGAATTTTCAGCATCCAAATGTTGATGGAAATTTTGCAATCAGATATGCTTTCTCCAGGGTTCTTGCAGATGCTTCTAATTAAAGTAACTGTGCATGAACAACTTTGTCTCAATTCAGTAGCAATTCTCCTGGTGCTCAGGAGTGTAAGAGTTTAGGCTTTACTTGTTCAAACCCATGTTTTTCTAATTCCAGTAATGTTAACACAAACCCTGTAGCCTGTCTAGCAACGGGGACAGAGCACAAATAACAAACGTTTGTGTTTTTAAAGAGACTTACATATCCAACTAAGGAAAAACAATCAATGATGATTTAGATGCTTCTGACTGAACAAGATGTCTTTAAATTAAGTCTCACATCTCATATGAGACTTGAAAACAAGAACACTCTGACTTCCTAATTTAGCCTCTAAACAGCAAAGAAAGAATTTTGAGTTGTTTGGCCAGGTGACATATCCTTCCACCAGGGTTCTTCAGCAGGGGAGCATTTTTCCTTTGGGCATCTGTCACAGTGAACAAACTGCCTTTAGGAGAGCAGAAAGACTGGGGAGAAAAGTAAAATACTCAATTGGTGACCCTGTAATTAAGCAGCAGTTGGTGATAATTTTCAGATTTTTTTCTTGGTTCAAAGAACTCACTAGTTTTAGAACGAATTGCTGGTGCAAGGCATGGAGCACAGTCACACAGCTGGAGGTACTGAGAGTAGAATTGGGGCAGCTGGTGTTAGACCAGCATCATCTGTGTCACTGTTAACCATAATCAGATCTAATTGCACATAATCACTGAAAAGACAGTCTCATTCCTCTTTCTTCCTATCCACACTGCTCCAAATTCTTGCCTGCATAAATTGTAGGGACTGCTCAGCCCCAGTTGATTTAATTCAGCATACTGATCAGATGGATCAAGAAGGGTCAGAATTTGGCATAGGGCTAGACATTCCCATGACAAAGACTGAAATGATAATCTGCTTACATCCTGATGTAATAAGACCTGCTTCTCAGTGCAAGTAATTCCAGTATGGCAACAAACTGTGTTGTTGATCTTTGCTTATTTTGTCAAGGGCGGGAGTGGAGTTATCTGCCTATTTAGAAAGACCTGAATAAATCATATGTATTAGTATTAGGAATTAAAAGCCTCTTGGACCTGCTACTTATCTGAGCCACAAAAGGTGAGCTGCTGAATTGCTCTCATAATTATCAAAAAGTTAGATCTTGTATGGAAATAAGAGCCAGAGTGATTAAGAGTTGATTTGCAAAGCAAACAAAGATTACAAGCTTGTTTGTTTTCTCACACCTGCTCTCCACTTCAGCAGCACAATAAAGCAAGGCATAGTTAATGCACTTTTCCCCTAACTGGATAATGCACTCAGGGGAATATGATCAACTGAGGCTTTGGCGATCACACCACCATTTGCCCAATTATACCTAATGACAACACATTGTTCCAGCAAAATGAGTGTATTCTTTGGTAGGTTACATTTCCTTTCAGCCTTTTACCTATTGATCCAGTAGTATCTCATGTAGAACAAACTTCTTTGTTGGGAAGTCATGCTTATGAGACCAGAAAAATCTTTTATGTTAGATTTTTAACACCTGACCAAGCCAGTGAGAGGAAAAGCTTCTTGTATGAAGAACGACAAATTTTTGTGATTTTTGTAAAACAAAGCAATAAACCAAATGTCCGTATGGTTTGGGCTATACAAATAATTCATGTTCTGTGTTCACTATTTCTTGGTGTACTTTCTGCTTTGATTTCATAAAGCATCTTCAACTATGTCTGCATTACATAGCACTTAGAATATATGATTACTTTAATCTTGTACTCCAAGTAGGTATATACTCGCTTCATTACAGAAAATGAGGTGTTTGCTCAGCAAAGCTGCAGCATCGTGAAGCTCAAGGCATATTTAGTTCTTTTTTCTTTCTTCTTTTTTTTTTTTTTTTGTGGAAGTGGAAGGGCTTGAAGAAAGCTGGTGAAATGATGTATCCCTGACTAAAACATTTTCGTGTCTGCTGTGAGCATTCATGACTACAATACAGGCTGATGAGTAAGAGCAGGGTTGGATTCTGATTGCTCTTACAAATTGTCTCTCTAGTTATTTTCTTAATAGTTGTAAACTGCCACAAAAGAAATAGTTTTTTCAAATGCAGAACCATATCATGCTAGCTCACTACCATCATTCAGCACTTTCTAGTTGGATTACTACTGTGGTCTCCAGACCCTTGCCTAAACGAAAAAAAGCATCCTTGCCCTTTTCAAAAGTAATCCTGATTTTTGCTGAGCCCTAACTTCAGTGTAGTTCCATGGCCAAGGGAATAGTTTCAGTATTGGCCAGCACACTACTTCTGTTTTCACTAAGTTCCCCCCAGAACTTGCTGTGGAATATGAGCATTCCTTTGTCACTCAGAGGTTGCCCCTCTTGTCCCTTGTTCCATCTCTCCCACTGGGATAGTTGGAGCCGGTTCTATTGACTTGAGTGATTTTATTAGGTCTCTTCAGTTAGATGAACTTAAAGGCTGAACATCACACCCAGCCAGATAAGATATTTCTCAGAGCCTGCACTGGTATAATGGAGATCAGCATCTGGCCTGCTGGGACATACGGCTACTCGGAATGAGCTCTGGTAGGAACGGATTTTGGAGGAGTGAGTAGCAGTTCTGTCTGTGCCAAATGTCTGCCGGTTCCTAACTACTTCACCTGAAGCAGCCCTGCACATGTGCAACTTGATCAGCCCTTGAATCTGCTCTGCAGTGTAGGCTGGCATGGGCCAATGTCTCACAAGCCCTGCTCAAGGTCTTGTAGGAGCTCATTGGAGCTCAGAGTAGATTAGTATCAAGCAGCAGCCCCCTTCAGTCAGAATCCCTCTTTGCTACTTACATACTGAGCTGAGAGAAAAAAACAATTAAATCGAAGAAGAGTTACTTTATTTAATGATAATAAATTTCCCCCAGCACAAATAGAAATTACAGATTTTCTTGCTGCTTTTGGCTTGTATCTGTGTTTGCATCTTCTCACTTATTTCATACAGGGATGAAACGTCAAAAGGTCTGATAAATTTCTCAGGATGTCCCTTTCAATAGGTCATCCTACGCTACTCAATTTAGTCTTTAAAATTTTCAACCTCATCATTATTGCTGTACTTCCAGCATTTCTCCTGAAGTGCTCTCTGTATGCTGGCCTCCTTCTTGTAAGAACTTCCAATTTTGTTCTCACAAAGGTTCTTACCAGTAAATTGAGCTGGAGTAGTATACATGGGCTTTGTACTTCCCTTGTGAAGCCTGAAAGTGCTGAGTCTGAGAAATGCAACTGAGTGCGCTGCTCACTGCTTGAATCCATTTTGTCTCCTCCAGAGCCTTCATTTTCTGTATGCGTCCTCAGAAAGATGGCAAACCTGGCAGCTTTTACTTACAGGAAAACATGAAAACATGTTTTTTCTCTCCCAGTATATGAGAACTGGGAGTTTAGCATTCAATGTCACAAGGAAAGAAACTCATTTTGCCACCAAATCATTCTTCCCAAGCTGTCTGAGTATCGATCCTTTGTTCTTAAGTAAACCCTGCAGTTAATCATAATTATTCTGAGACATCTCATTCCAGTTTCTGGATCAATAATGTCTTTGATGGCCTCCTGCAGTGTTTTCCTGTTACGCCTTGGGACTTCTCTGTCACCTACTGTTCTTCAAGATCTCAGTGCAATAACCTGCTGCAGTGGTGAGAATGCTGTCAGCCCCTTCCCACTCACTTAGGGCTCAGCCAGGAGGACATGGTATAAGGCTTTGGATGAGAGTTTTTGTAATCAATGTCCATGTGAACTCCACAGTTTCCCTCACACTGAGGCTGGGATATTTCCCCCCCCATGTCACAGTAGTCAGGCCTAATGCCTATAGGATGATTGTCATGAACTTGCCTTTGAGCAGAAATACAGATAAATATCCAAGTTCCCCTTTTCATCCAGAGTCTCAGAGTAAACCTGTCAGGGAGCAGTGAGTCAGGGGCTCACTGAGGAATGGAGGACCAGGAGGTGAGCAGCCACAAGGCAAGCAGGGCAGGGGCCTTCCAGTGTGGCACCTGAGGGCACACCTGTGTGCAGGGCACAGGGCAGGGCTGAGGATGGAAGCCAGGGTCAACCAGAGCATCAGGCCAGTTTGTGGTGACAAGGTCCAGCCGGGACATCAGTCCACAGGTCAGGGTCAGGTCTAGTGACAGTAACCAGGGTCAAGTGATTGCCAGGCAGGTCCGTAGAGTCAAGACAGGTGATCTGGGCTTGGTAGACCCGGCCACAGCCTCTAGGCCTCTCCTGTTGGTCCTGCTCAGGTGCTGAGGATGGCCTGGCCTTTGGAGGCCTCTGCCATGACGGCTGTGCTCTGGTGTTCAGCTCCTGGCTCTCCATACTTTAGTGAGTAGCCAGCCCTTGCCGTGCCCTTTTTTTACCCTTTCTCTCCTTCTCCCAGTGTAAAACATGCAGCTTAGGGACGGGAAGAAATCTGAACAGTCAGACAATTTTAAAGATGGAGTTGCAAAACAGAATAAATGCTCTGTCCCCTGCTTACCCAGAGTTAGACATGTGCTAATCTTAAATAATTTCTGAATCTTTCTGATAGACAAGGCCAGTTTTTGTTATACAGAAGCCTTGGTCATTCAAAAATTGCCAGACAAGGGTGTGAGTTTTCTGTGGGGCTTCTTAAGTTTCTCAGGGATGTGGTTTCTTCTTTTT